>NC_086446.1:734749407-735049407 GCF_028390025.1 Pseudophryne corroboree
ACTCTATTGCCGTAATGTGTAAAAAGGAAACTCTGCCTGCTGTAATGTGCAAAAAGGTGGCTCTGCTGCCGTAACGTGTAAAAAGGGGGACTCTGCCTGCCGTAATGTGTAAAAAAGGGGCTCTGCTGCCGTAATGTGTGAAAAGGCAGGGGGGACGTCACAGGCTTGAGCACCCACCAGCAAAAACATAATTCGGCACCTCTGAGGGGTAGTATGAAGATATCATACCATCCTTTTCTCTTTTCTATAGAATGAGAATGCCTCTACCTTCAAACATAGGATTAAAGTTTTGACACGGTAGCAGCTGTGTGAATAGTCAGCGGTACCTAACATGAGCCTTTCTATATGAGATCTAAGGAAGAATTCCTTTGGTGAACCTTCACATACACCAAATCATGTGGCTAGATTGACACTGTTGTTCAGGTTCTCAAGACAATACAGCTCGGACCAGTGAAGGAGTATGCTTTAGTTGTGTAATGCAGTTGATTGCAGTATTGCAATAGTTAAGAATCATTCCTATAGTCAAGAATGGAGATGATGGCAATATTCTGCTTTTTATGGCAGTACTGTCTTTCTGATTACGATGTATCTCATGCTCATACGTGCAGGGGCGCTGCATTAGGCCACATTACTTATTAACAGTTATTTATATTGCACGTACATATTCTGCAGTACCGTACAGCGGTAGGGTATGGAATCCTGGCAATCAGAATACCCACACCGGGATCCTGACGTCGGTATTCTGACCACTGGTATTCCGACTGCCGGGATATTAACTACATCCCGCCCACCACATGTAAACTAGGGTTATTTTTTGTCAGGAGCCAATTAAACTAATTTCTTAATATGGATATAGGCATTTGAATTTCTTGTGTGCATGTGCAGAACGTAAATCAGTATTGTGCTTGTAAGCAAAAAATGTTGGGCGTGATGTGCCTTGAACATTGAGATAAATATGTTTTATTTGTATACCAAGTTGCATGTTTCTTAAAATACATGCAAACTAAAATAGAGCACATAACGGCATCCAGAGCAAATAATATATGGTAGTAGTAATTTTCAACATGTCAGTTGTGCAGATTGTACAACACAAACACTAGTACTTTTCCACCCAAAGGCTGCAAGCTCCATGTTAAATTATAGTGCTGGGACTCACCCACAGCCCAGAGTGGCACAGTGGTTATTGGTTATTGGGACACTGCAGTGGCTCCAGCATTAATCAGTCAGAGGTTGTAGTGACATATGTCCTGTTTTACACTTACAAGGCTATATAATATGCAATAGAAATGTATTATGGTCATGACCAGTAACCAGGATGTGGAAGTGCATCTAGACATGCGATGATCACACAATTAGGGCATTTCAACAAAACGTTTGTTTTCCCCATTTACTGTGGTTTAGCTTTCATGAGTATTAATGCCAGCTTTAAATAGTAGGGGAGATGTAGCAAGCCCTGAAATGGGATAGGGTCCTATTTATGAAGCAGTGAAAAGTGTGGAGAAGTGAGCCAGTGGAGAAGTTGCCCATGGCGACCAATCAGCATTGAAGTAACATTTAGAATTTGCATACTATATAATTATACATAGCAGCTGATTGGTCACCATGGGCAACTTCGCCACTGGCTCACTTCTCCACTCTTTTCACTGCTTCATGAATAGACCCCAAAGTGGAGTAGTTATCCAAATCAGCCAAACAACTTCTAACTGTCATTTCAAAGACTGCTGGAAAAGTACAGCCATAAACTGATTAGTTGTTCTGCGCAACTGCTCCTCTTTATCTCTCTCTCTGAGGCTGGCTACATCTCACCCTGTGAGAGATTCAAACCAAAGGACCAGGTGACTAATATCTGTAACTGCGCTCTGTAGTCTACTGATCACCAGCCTTTGGTTTCAGACAGTATACTATTCTACGCGTTGCTAGGTATATGCAGAGGACGGCAACTTGATCAGTTATTAGTCATGATAATTAAATACACTACTTGATAAATACAGTCATCTTGTTTTGTACAGAAGTGCGTACTAACTGCACACTCAAACACTTACTCAGACCCTGATCTTTATACTGCTGCAGATAAACAAGAAGTGTCCTTAGGGGCACTGAGGAACGCTGGCCTTTCTGCCTGACTGAGGTTCTAGAGACTTTCATCTTCCTCCGCTGCACCTGATCTTTTGCCGTTTTCTTTACTCTTTCTTATGAACAGAAAGAAAAGGTTTTCCTTCACTACAAGGAAAGTGTCCAGGACGCTGCAGTCTACAAGACTATCTGACTTTCATTTTGAGCTCAGCATCATTTCAGGTTTTCTTTCATGTTACAAAGGAGTAAAATGCAATTACCATGTCCCATTAAATTGCTAGCATAGCAGTATATGTCTGCCCTCACGGGTTAGCAGTGCCTAACAGGCGGCATTAGTTCATGCCCATCATAGGGTAGCGTCTAGTTACCCTTCGTGGAGAGGACCTTTCCCATAAGCCCCAGGGTCCATGTCGACAACTATTTGGAATAGTAACCTGTGGCGAGCAAAGCGAGACACCGAGCCCGAAAAGCGGCGAGCGAAGCGAGGCCGTGAAGGTCCAATGGTGCATAGATAAAACGAAATGACCTCAAACAAACTGAGAACGGATGAAACATTAAGGTGCTGTAAACGCGTAAGTTCTCATCTGCCCTCTCTTGCTGTCACTTCCTGGTCCCGATCACGAAGGGAACATAGACACAGGCAACATGACATTACTACTACTGGCAGGGCCATAAAACATATACTGGGCCTCTGTACTATGCCGTGTTGCTAAGCATGTGTGGGTGTGGCCACTTTCAAATTTCTCCATTGTTAAAAACAGGGCCCTCTTTACAGGCGGCACTGCCTTCTCAAGGGAGTGTGGTCTCTCTAGCTTAGGGGCATAGGTGAGCCAAAAAAGAATCTCTGGCCCCCAGACAGACCGGACATGGATACTCCGTACCTGCTTCTTCCCCATCTGTGTCCCTGGTTACTGGTCATGACCATAATACAATTCTATTGCATACTATTCAGACATACAGTATTGTAGCCTGTAGGAAGTTTTTACAATGGGCTTCTCTGACTTACCATCTGTTTGCATTGGATAAGCCATTGAGAGAATATAGAAATCTATAGACTACGGCAGTGGTTTCCAAACTTTATTGAATCACTGCGCCCTAGAGTATCAGAATTTTTTTCACGGCACCCCTAGGCCAAAAATTTCTTATTGAGAAATTTAGAAAGAAATATTAAATTAAGTAGATTGTGTTTATATGTCATCCTTAGGCTCAATTGTGTGATGAGGGACAAGATTTGCTTCTGTTTGTCCCCATATTTTATGACTGACAGCTACTTGCACTAGTTTTGCCTATTATATTGACCATAAGTAATTTGAATTGGTCCTGGGCCACCAATCCAAGGCACCCCTGCAAATGTCCTGCGGCACCCCAGGGAGCCACGGCACACAGTTTGGGAACCACTGGACTACGGAGAATAAATCCTAACATTAACAGTGAAAGTTTTTGTCTTCACAGTTACCGTTTCCTGGTTTTATATTCTCTGCTCTTTTGTTTTTTATGCCTCTGGATTTTATTTTTTCAAGATGTTGATTGTACGATTGCTACTGTAATGCCTGTCATTTTATATTTTATACTTATATTGACCTATTATCCAGTGGCGTGCGGTGAGGTCAGTGGCTGGTGAGGCACTACAGCCATAATGTACGCCGCATCCTGCCGATGACCCCTACCGCCCCCGAGCCAATGCCCGCTGCCACCGCCAATGGCTTACAAACTCGCCCACCATCAACTGACCCAGCCCTCCGACACTAATTTGCATCTCAGTCTGATGCCGCCAATGCCCGCTGCCTGCCTGCTCATCATACTTGTTGTATATTGTACATTTTTATAGAAAAAAAAAAATAGTGTTTGGGACTGGGAAGGGAGTGGGAGGAGGGCATGAATGCAAATTTTTTGTCCAGGGCTTCCATTAACTTAATGGAGAAGGGTCTGAATGGGTTAAAAAAATGTAAAAAAAAAAATGCGTGAGGTCCCCCCTCCTAAGTATAACCAGCTTCGGGCTCTTTGAGCCGGTCCTGGTTGTTTAAATACTGGGGGGAAAATTGGACAGGGGTTCCCCGTATTTAGACAACCAGCACCGGGCTCTTAGTCCGGTCCTGGTTCCAAAAATACGGGGAACAAAAGATGTAGGGGTCCCCCGTATTTTTAAAACCAGCACCGGGCTCCACTAGCCAGGGACATAATGCCACAGCCGGGGGACACATTTATGTAGGTCCCTGCGGCCGTGGCATTACCCCCCCAACTAGTCACCCCTGGCTGGTGTTCCCTGGAGGAGTGGGGACCCCTTAAATCAAGGGGTCACCCCCCCTCCAGGCACCCAAGGGCCAGGGGTGAAGCCCAAGGCTGTCCCCAGCACCCCTGGGCGGTGGGTGCCGGGCTGATAGTCATGTGTGTAAAAAAAAAAAGAATATTGTTTTTTGTTGTGGAACTACAAGGCCTAGCAAGCCTCCCCCGCTTGCTGGTACTTGGAGAACCTCAAATACCAGCATGCGGGGAAATAACGGGCCCACTGGTACCTGTAGTTCTACAACAAAAAAAATACCCAAATAAAAACACAACCCACACACCGTGAAAGTAAAAATTTATTAAAACACACTTACACACTCACACATACTTACCTACATCCCACGCCGGTCATGTCCACTTATCCAGTAGAATCCAATAGGGGTACCTGTAAAAATGAGAGACAGATTACTTGGAGGTGATGGGTCCCGTACGTTCGTATATACGGTGCCCGCGGTGGACCAATAGGCTACCTATGAGAGCAGGTATCGTGCAGAAGTCACGTGTAACAGGTGCAAGTGACAGCGTGGCAGGCTGGGGGTTAATAAATACGGGGAAAAGATATTGAGCTGGTAGGACACACACACCCCCCTACCTGCTGCTGGGTAGAGCCGCACGAGACCGACACACACACACACACACACACACACACACACACACACACACACACACACACACCCCTACCTGCTGCTACACACACACACACACACACACACACACACACACACACACCCCTACCTGCTGCTGCACACACACCCCCTCCCCCCTACCTGCCGCTGCTGGACCCCCCCCACACACACACACACCTGCTGCTGCTGGACACACACACACTACCTCTGCTGCTGCTGGACGACCCCCCCCACCCACCCCTACCGGCTGCTGCTGGACACACACACACACACACACACACACACACACACACACAACACACACAAACACTACCTCTGCTGCTGCTGGACACCCCCCCCCCACACACACACACACACCTGCTGCTGCTGGACACACACACACACACACACACACACACAACACACACAAACACTACCTCTGCTGCTGCTGGACACCCCCCCCCACACACACACACACACACACACACACACACCTGCTGCTGCTGGACACACACACACACACACACACACACACACACACACACACACACACACACACACTACCTCTGCTGCTGCTGCTGGACGACCCCCCCCCCACCACCCCTACCTGCTGCTGCTGGACACACACACACAACACACACAAACACTACCTCTGCTGCTGCTGGACATTCCCCCCCCCCCCACACACACACACCTGCTGCTGCTGGACACACACAAACACACACACACACACACACACACACACACTACCTCTGCTGCTGCTGGACACACACACACACACACACACACACACACACACACACTACCTCTGCTGCTGCTGCTGGACGACCCCCCCTCCCTACCTGCTGCTGCTGGACACACACACAACACACACAAACAGTACCTCTGCTGCTGCTGGGGAGAGCCGCTCGGGTCAGCGGGAGGGTGGAGGAGGGGGAGAGCCGCTTTGGTCAGCAGGAAGACGGAGTGTTATGATTCCAGCACTCTGGTCAGAGGAGATCTTATGGCAAGGACCGGAGCACTGGAACGAAATGCTGGGGAAGGGAGCAGGACAGGAAAATAGCCCCTGGCGCCCTAACTCTGTTGTCTCACCCGTGTTGTCAGAAATCCCCTGCGAGACTATGGTTTCTTGAGCCCTTGGCAGCCGCGTTTGAAGGGCGGATTATGTCTGCCCAACTTCGATGACCCCCGGTCTTAATGAGAGACAAAGGGAAACCCGAGACAGGGTGATAACAAGAGGCCCTCTAACTAAACAACCAGGCCAGGGGCTAAGCAAACTCAAAACTATAATATGTGCGGAGAAACCGCCAGGGAAAAGGACAACCAAAATATCCACTTGTCCAATTCTCCTACCCGGCACCGCCGAGTACCAGAGAGGACTTGTGGAAGCGGAACCCTCCGCAAATGCTCCAAACACAAAATATAAAAGGTAAAGCGGCTGAGCCGCAACACACGGCAGAGCCGCAACTCACTAACACCACTGGATATAAAACGGTGATCAGGGGGGCGTGGCCTGGCTGGCATCAGGAGAAGTCGGGTTCCTGCAGAGCTCCGGCCAGCAACACAATAAAATAAACCTCTGAGCTAACTTTGGGGGCCCACCTGCAAGGAAACAATCCCCTAAGCCCTGCTACATCACCCTGCACCCGGAGGTCGAGGCTGCGGAATCGGGGAGGCCCTGTGTTGCCCCCTGCGGATTGCGGCCTACCTCCGCCCCAGAAGCCGGGGCCTCGATTTTGGTGTGGAGCCGTCGGTCCGTCGGACCTGGTGCGGCGATTCTGCGGACCCCCTCCCCCACCTGAGCGGCGCTCCCTGGCACCCAAGAGCTCACCTATCAGCCACTGACCCTCACAGGAGACCGGCGACCGGACAATCTGCGGGAGGTGAGAGCCGGGACGAGTGTGACTGGCGTCCGGCGGCCATCTTGTGGTTGGCGCCGCCCGGACTTTAAGCTCTGCTTTGCCGATCCCTGGCCTCTCCGGGCGCCTGCCCTCCGACCCCCACCTCATACATCCTCGCAAGAACAGATCTCCCCCCCCCACTGGTGGGGATCAACGACCCGGGGACCTCCGGAGGATCCGTGTTTCATTTACAGGCGGCGGCCATCTTGTGACTGGCACAACTCTCTCCTCACTCCATAACTAGAAATGGCTGTAGCTCTAGCTCCCTCTTGTGGCGACTTTTAGATTAGACAACTCACAGCCACTATAAATATATTTCTATACTCCTGCCTATTCTCATGTCTCCTGTTTAGCGGCTGGAGGGGAGTTATCATATTACACCTTGAAACAACAGGTGCAAACTTTAACAGCCCTGCCGCCATCTGCCCGGAGGCTTTCACCCTGCAGAGAGCTGACCCTGCACCCCTGCTGGAATAGGCGCTGCTGCGATCACCTATATCTCGGAAGCTCCACCTGCTCCACCCATAAACCCATGCCGGCCTCTACACCTGTGTGACATTTCTCCTCGCCCATGTGCGCTGTTCACGGACTGATGCCTACCGGTCCTGAGCTATTACTCGTTGAGATGTAACCTGTTATACTTCCCCTTCTTTTTTCCTCTCCATGTGACCTCATTATAGCCTGCCCCTTGCGTGAGGCGACTCCTACTGTATAAATTGGTTCTCCGTTGCCCGCTTATTTTTATGGAAAAATTTCTCATACCCACCCCGATGTCAATTGCTGACCCCGCCTCTACAACCCGAGGCGATACTGTGTGGGGACACTCGTCTGATTCAGATTGCTCTGTCACCCGTTCCAGGTCCTTACAAAAACGCAAGTCTGCTCCGGCCAATAAGCCTCCCAAAATGAAACCTGCGGACATTGCGGCGGTGCTGGGCCCTCTACTAGATGAAAAACTGGCGGGCCTTAGAGAAGCTATTGACTCTACTCTATCCAAATTAACTCAACACTCTGGCCGCTTAGATGACGTCGAACAGAGGGTGTCTACCCTGGAGGATGATTTGCATGCAGCACAACTCACCATTAATTCACAGCAAAGTGACATTTCGGATCTGACCCAGAAGCTAGATGATTTGGAGAATCGCGGACGCAGAAGTAATCTCCGGGTGGTGGGTATCCCCGAATCGGTCAAAGGCTATGAGTTACTTGATCTTCTCTCTAACTGGATACCGCAACAACTGGCCATGGATCTCAAAGGTGCCCCTCTGGCTATTGAGCGGGCACATAGAATAGGCCCTGAACGTAAAACGAACTCTGGTCGCCCTCGCCCGGTGATCATGAAAATCCTTAATTATGCCAACAAAGCCCGACTCTTAGACCACTACCGGAAGACGGATAGCTTAACCTACAACGGAGATCGGCTCTTGATATTTCAGGATTTTTCCACCATTGTCGCTGCTAAACGCAAGGAGTTTGCCCCGTTGTGCAAGCAACTGTTTAACGCCAAAATCAAATTCTCTCTCCTGTACCCGGCCCGGCTGCGGGTCTTCGAGGACGGCAAGCCGTTGTTCTTCGATGACATAACACTCGCCAAGGCCCACTTCTCGAGTTTACCCACTTGACTGTTGCACTGTTATTATTGCTTGCATGCATGTTTTTCTCTCTTTTTTTTCTCCATCTGTAGGTCACGTGGAGAGGAATAATTGCGCAGCTCTGTGTATACAATGAGCTGTAAATTTTCTTGTTTTTCTTGTTTGTTTTCCATGTTACTGTTTAATATTGTTGGTTGCACCTGCCAGACCTGCCGTCCCCGATCCTCCATGGGTCAACCCCTTCCCGCTCGCTGGGACGGGCAGGGGCCCTACTTTACCTCTAGTATATTTTTTCTTGCATTCCCATCCAACGGTATAGGCTGATATAGCTGACCCTGCTCCTACTCCCCCCGCCGCCGCGGAAGATACCCCACTCCTTGCCTTCAATATAATATCATGGAATGTGGAGGGCCTTAACGCTCCAGTGAAGCGTAAGAAAGTGCTCTCCCACCTCCACCGTTTGACCCCTCACATCACCTTCTTACAGGAAACACATTGGCTGGACGATCCCCGTAACACTCTACGTGCCCCCTGGATCGGGGATTGTATCTCGGCCCCTTACTCTAATAAGACCAGGGGAGTTGCCATCATTTTTCACAAGTCCCTACAATATTCGATACGCAGAAAATTTCTCGATCCTAATGGGAGATTTATTTTGCTAGATGTGATTATTGATAATGTCTTGTATACTCTCCTTAATCTATATGCCCCAAATGTCTCTCAACAGGATTTTTTTGCAGTTGTCCTACAGAAACTTTCCTCTTGGGGGAGCTCTAATCTAATCCTAGGAGGAGATTTCAACACGGTCATCGATCCGTCCATGGACAGGTCTGGGGTGAGTACTTCATCCTCCAAATCCGGCTATGATCTTCTTTCTTCCCTCTGTTCACAACTTGCTCTCTCCGACCCTTGGCGTATCCATCACCCTCTTCTTCGTGATTACTCTTTCTACTCTCACCCCCACTCCACACACTCCCGTATTGATTATATTTTCTTATCCCGACACCTCTTCCCTAAAGTCACTCACACATCGATTAAAAATATTATTATCTCAGACCATGCCCCTATTATGATTTCTCTTAAGCTTGCGTTGCCCCAATGCTTTTCCAAATGCTGGCGATTCCCTGCTTATCTTACTCACTCTGAGGATTTTCTCCTACACCTTAGACACACTTGGCACACCTACGTTTCTGATAATTTGACCCAGGCGGAGGATGTCTCACTGTTCTGGAGCGCCTCTAAAGCTGTTATCCGGGGCCACATTATCTCATACGTAAATTCCAAACGCAAAGCATTTAACTCCCGCCTCCATGAACTGAGCTCCCTTCTCACCTCAACTTATAGAACGTATAAGCGTTCCGACACTCCCGCACATAAAGAGGCTTACCTGACTGCTAAACAAGTATATGATACCTTCCTAACAGAGCAGGCCCAGACACGATATGATTACCAGCGGAACAAATTTTTTAGATGGGGTAATAAATCGGGCAGACTCTTGGCAAACCTCGCTCGGGGACCCCGCACGCGCACATGGGTTGAGGTGGTTAAATCTTCAGACACTATTATATCAGATCCGACAGCCATTTGCGCCGAATTTATGCAGTTTTACAAATCCCTATATACAGCAGAGCCAGATAACGTGGAGACAGGTAAATCCTTTCTGTATGACGCTCAGCTTCCTGTCCTCTCTCGAGATGACAGGGACCTTCTCGAGATGTCTATAAATGAGGAAGAGATACTCACAACTATCAAATCTTTACCAAACGGCAAGAGCCCAGGCCCTGATGGCTTTGGGGCTGAATATTATAAATTACTTAATGCTGAACTCACACCCACTCTAGCCAAATTATATAATCATATCTTTACCTCCGGAACTATACCCTTATACTTCAATGAGGCACGGATAATCGTAATACCCAAGCCGGGTAAAGATCCCTCCCTCGTGGGTTCTTATCGCCCTATCTCACTTCTTAACCAAGACTTCAAATTGCTTACCAAACTAATGGCCAACCGTCTACAGTCTTGTCTGCCTCATCTCATTTCCCCGGCCCAATTAGGCTTTATTAAAGGCAGACAATCTGTACAAGGTATTAGATCGGCGATAGCTGCTATTTCCCATACCCGCCTTCATAATTTGGAAGACAATATTCTTCTCAATCTAGACGCCGAAAAGGCCTTCGATAAAATCGCTTGGCCACACCTTTTTAGAGTGCTCTCGCATCAGCAATTTGGCATTAATTTCTGTAGTCTAATGCGGACCCTCTGCACTGCTCCGATGGCCCAGGTGGTAGTTAATAATGTGGCCTCCTCTTCCTTTTTTCTTGAGAGAGGCACCAGACAAGGATGCCCTCTCTCCCCTCTGCTTTTTAATTTGGCATTGGAACCTTTTATTCGTTATATCCAACTACTACCTGGGTTTAGAGGCATTGTTGTTGGGGATTGCGAACTCAAAGTTATAGCCTTCGCAGATGACCTACTTATATGTACCTCTGACCCTAAACGCTCCCTTCCTCTATTAATAGAGGCAATTGACAGATTTTCATCTTTTGCTGGCTTCTCCATTAACTTTGCCAAGTCTGAAGCCCTGGCCATATTTGGCCAGGCGAGACTGGGTTGGATTAGACCCTTCCCGTTTAGATGGGCCCCCTCGCATATCACCTTTTTAGGAGTGGCTCTACCACAACATCTCTCCACCCTCTATGCACGTAATATTACCCCGATCATACATAAAATACAGACTGAACTTAGCCTATGGCAAAACCTTCCCCTTAATATGTTAGGGAGATGCAACCTGTTTAAAATGGCAAGCTTCCCGAAACTCCTGTATATTCTCCAAATGACTCCCATTCTTCTCACTAACTCCGACTTTTCTTTACTTAATACCTTGCTTTCCAAGTTTATATGGAACCGTAAGCGCCCCAGGATAAGCCTAAAAAAAATGTCGCAATCGGTGCGCCAAGGGGGTGTAAACCTACCAAACATTAAACAATACAATCTAGCCTGCTTACTACGTTTCGCTATGGATTGGCTCAGTGGCAACGATGTATTCACAGATACCAAGTTAGAATCTCAGCTTTGTGCTCCTCTCTCTCTTGCTTACCTCCTACATGCCCGGCCCTCTCAAATAAAATCTTCCCAATTTGATAACCCGCTATTGTCTTCCACTATTAAGGCGTGGAAAATGGCTAGGAAAGCCCTTGGTCTCAAATATTATTACTCAGTATCTCTACCTTTGCTTGGAAACCTGGAGTTCCAGGATGGTACTGCCTCTTTGCCTTTTGGTGCTTGGTGCTCCTCTGGTTTAAAGACTCTACGTAATCTGATGACACCAACTCACACTCCTTTGCCATTCCAGGAGGCTATTGAGAAATATGCAATTTCACCCCTGCATGGATTTTACTACTCCCAGGCTATACATTATCTTACATCCGTTCTCCCTCACCTCACGGGAAAAGACTTTGTTAACCCCTTAGACTCCCTTTTACGCTCCAACACATACTCCATATCTTCTATCTATGCGCGTATCCGCACTGAACTGGACCCCCACACTGATTTTCCTGATCTGGCTAAATGGATCTCCCAAGTTCCTACACTCACAGTAGACACCCTACTAGATACTTTTTTTATGACCCTTAAACTAATACCGGCTAGTATATATCAGGAAATGGCCTATAAACTGCTACACAGGGCATATATTTCGCCCAAACAAGGTTTTCTAATGGGTATATCAGATAGGGCCGGATGTAATACATGCTCAACGGTAGAAGCTGACCCTTTCCATTGTCTCTGGGCCTGCCCTGTCATCCAAAAATTCTGGCATACCTTACACCACTATGGCACCTCAACGCTAGGCATCCCCTTTCAATGCACTGCTCCCTGGGCCCTCTTTGGTCATCTGTCGGACCAACCTGGAATTCCACACACTGATAAAAAATTGATAATGCTACTTTCAGCAGTGGGGAAAAAAGCTATATTGCAACAGTGGATCCATCCTACCTCTCCTACTCTCCCTATGGCTACTTCTAGGTTACTCTTCTTATTTAATATGGACTGGCTGGAGGCCTCTATCCACAAGGAAACCCTGACTCCTGCACTCTTTAAGTGCTGGGATAAATACATTTGTACCCTCCCTCCCCACACTAAACTAGCAATACATAAATGTTTCCAATCTAACTTTTGGTACTCTCTCCGACAACTTGATAGCCAAGTTTACTCTAGGTACCAAAGACAGCGCTTAGTGGTATACAAGATAGAATTGAATATTAACAATAAACCAATGTATGCAGACAGGTGTAAAAGATCAATCAATATTTATTTAGTTACTATTTGGTAGGTTAAAATACGTGATTGCGCATAAGAGCATTTGTGTATACAAGTTAAAACATAACTGACTTGAATCGAGCTGAATGGTCGTGTGCACGGCACTACTGGATAGCCAGTGGTTGGTGGACCTATATTTCCTGGGTAAGAGTGATAAGTCTCTCTGTTTATAGTTACCGATCCTGGTAGAACCAAATGTCACATTCCCTGGTGATATCTCAGCCTGAGGAGATTTCGACACACCGGTTTTTGGGAAATAGGTCCTCCGTTTATAGTGGAAAGGTTATCCAAGAAAGTCCCAGTCTTGTTCTGAAAAAGGTCCACCGTCCAAATGTCCTGGATGGTAGTGCCACACGGTCCACTGATCTGGTCCTTACGCGTTTCGCTGACTTCCAGGGGCAGCTTTATCAAAGGTACCTTTGATAAAGCTGCCCCTGGAAGTCAGCGAAACGCGTAAGGACCAGATCAGTGGACCGTGTGGCACTACCATCCAGGACATTTGGACGGTGGACCTTTTTCAGAACAAGACTGGGACTTTCTTGGATAACCTTTCCACTATAAACGGAGGACCTATTTCCCAAAAACCGGTGTGTCGAAATCTCCTCAGGCTGAGATATCACCAGGGAATGTGACATTTGGTTCTACCAGGATCGGTAACTATAAACAGAGAGACTTATCACTCTTACCCAGGAAATATAGGTCCACCAACCACTGGCTATCCAGTAGTGCCGTGCACACGACCATTCAGCTCGATTCAAGTCAGTTATGTTTTAACTTGTATACACAAATGCTCTTATGCGCAATCACGTATTTTAACCTACCAAATAGTAACTAAATAAATATTGATTGATCTTTTACACCTGTCTGCATACATTGGTTTATTGTTAATATTCAATTCTATCTTGTATACCACTAAGCGCTGTCTTTGGTACCTAGAGTACATTTGTATATGGTGTTCAGTTTGGAGTGACGTTCCAATTTTTTTTCAGCTGCTAGAGGAGAATCATCTCTGTCAAGCGCGTGGCCCACCCACTCTAGCGAGTGAGGTGAATTTTCTATTTCTTGTTGATAGCCAAGTTTCTCTAACTGACTGAGCCTCCTATCTTCCCCTCCCCCTCTTCTTCTTCATCCGTACTTCCCTCTCCACACACTTCTTCTTTTCTTTCCCCTCTCTTCTTATTTCTTCTGTTTCTTCCCTGGCGGATTGGATGGACACTTCTATGGACGGATCGGTGGCCTGTGGCTCTTGGTAGGTGTTTTTGCCTATTTTTGTTCTAACGTTTTTGTGATGTTCTTTTTTACCTCCCCCTTTTTTTTTTTTTTGTGTTTTGTTATGTGAACTGCCGGAATTGAGTGTCAGTTTTTAGTCAGTCATATTCAGTCCCATTCTCAATATATTATAGCCTGACCGCCGCTCTTCTGGTGGTTTACAGTTTGTTCTTGTTGATTGTTTTGGAAAATTGGAAAATTTCCTCCACCTACTCATATATGCTGTGTACTTTTACCTTTCTTATTTGCCTACTTTGATGTAGATATGTTTGATATGTATGCGGTTTTTTCCTTACTTCTGTACCATGTTTTGGAGGTATTTAATAAACATATTTGGAAAAAAAAAAACGGTGATCAGTCAGGACTCCAGGGAACCAAACGACCTCTTGGGATGAGATGACAACTCCCGAATACCGGACTTCTGAGGACTGGAATGACCGGATACAGCAGGACTGGAAACAGACTCTCAGCAAACAAAGGCAGCATGCAGGAAGCTATTACCGGCGTCTGTGAGAAGCCCTGGGAGTGTATTTAACAAGGAGTCCTCCAATCAGCTGCTAAAGGCTGATTAGAATAAATGCCGTGCAGCTGCCTTGCTGCACGGCCAGAGAGCAGGTGAATATCTTAATTTTCTAAACCCTAGCAACGGGGAACGCGGTCCGCCAGTGGCGTCCCCGTTGCTAGGGTCCGTGCGGCTCAGCGCGCCCGGCATCTAGCGTTGCTAGGGAGCCGGCGGCTGTACGTGCACAGCGTCTCAAGTTGCTAGGCGCCGGGCCGCGCAGACCATCAAGCGGACCCCGGCGCCTAACAGTACCCCCCCCCCTTGAGGAGGGGTCAAGGAACCCCTAAAGCCAGGTTTCTGAGGAAATTCCCGAAAAAATGCCCTCTTGAGCCTCGGGGCATGAAGATCCTTATCCAGGACCCAAGACCTTTCCTCCGGACCATAGCCTTTCCAGTGAACCAGAAAATACAGCCGATCCCGGGACAATTTGGAATCGAGAACCTTCTCTACCAAGAACTCCTGTTGTCCCTGTACATCCACTGGAGATCTACCCTGAGAGATCTTCTGAGGAAATCTACTGGTAGAAACGTATTGTTTCAACAGGGAACAATGAAACGTATTTCCAATCCTGAGAGATCTTGGTAAACGTAACCGAAAGGCAACTGGGTTGACTCTTTTAATAATAAGAAATGGCCCAATAAATTTGGGTCCCAGTCTAGCCGAGGATTGTCGAAGCCTGATGTTGCGAGTCGACAACCACACCCTATCTCCCACCTTAAAAGTGCAAGGACGTCGGAGCCTGTCAGAAAATTTCTTCTCTCGAAAGGCCTCTTTTCTGAGAGCAAGGTGCACCTTTTTCCAAATGGCTCTGAGATGGGAGGTTAAGGTAAGCGAGGAGACTGAGGAATGATGAAAAAAAGAATTAGCTCTGGGGTGAAAACCAAAAACTGAAAAGAATGGAGACTTTTTAGTGGAGGAATGACAAGAATTATTGTAAGCAAATTCAGCCAACGGAAGAAACTCGGACCAATCATTCTGGAGTTTGGCTGAATACAAGCGCAAATATTGTTTCAATGATTGGTTAACTCGTTCGGTTTGCCCGTTGGATTGTGGGTGGTAACCGGATGTTAACGACAATTTCATCTTCAATGAGGCACAAAAACATTTCCAGAATTGTGCGATGAATTGTGGACCCCGATCAGAAACAATATCAGTAGGCAACCCATGAAGCCTGAATACATGGCGGAGAAACAAAACTGCCAACCCTTGGGCAGAATCAATCGGGGAAGAGCAATAAAATGAGCCATTTTACTAAAACGGTCCACTACCACCCATATGACTCGGAATCCGGCTGAAAGGGGAAGGTCAACCACAAAATCCATGGAAATATGAGACCACGGCCTGAGAGGAACATTTAAGGGCATAAGTTGCCCGATGGGCAAGGAACGGGGAACCTTATGCTGTGCACAAACCTGACATGAATAAACAAATTCCTTGACGTCTTTAGAAAGACCAGGCCACCATACTGAGCGAGAGACTAACTCCAATGTCTTAGAGACTCCTGGATGCCCTGAAACTTTGTTATCATGGAATTCCGTTAAAACAGTAGCTCTCAAAAACTCAGGGACGTAAAGACGACCAGCAGGAGTAATCCTAGGAGCTTGGTGTTGAAGCTGTTTTAACTGGGTAAATAAATCTTGTGTGAGGCCCGCCCAGATGACCGAAGATGGAAGTATGGGGGTAACAGGATTGTTATTGTGAGCCGGAAGAAAGCTACGTGACAGGGCATCAGCCTTAGCATTCTTGGAACCAGGCCTGAAAGTGATTATAAATTTGAAACGCGTAAAAAATAATGCCCAACGTGCCTGCCGGGCATTAAGCCGCTTAGCCGATTCAATGTATTGCAGGTTCTTATGGTCAGTCAATACCAAAATAGTATGTTTTGCTCCCTCCAGCCAATGCCTCCACTCCTCGAAAGCCCACTTTACCGCCAGTAACTCCCGATTACCAACGTCATAGTTGGATTCAGCGGAGGAGAATTTCCTGGACATAAAGGCACAAGGATGTAACTCCAGAGACTCAGAATCCTTTTGAGAAAGGATAGCCCCCACTCCAACCTCCGAGGCATCAACCTCCACCACAAAGGGCAATTCCGGATTAGGATGTCTGAGGACTGGAGCCGAGACAAAGGCTTGTTTCAAGGCCCGGAAGGACAACTCAGCTTCACGCGACCAGTTGGTAGGATCCGCTCCTTTCTTTGTCAGAGCTACAATAGGAGCAACCAGGTCAGAAAAAGAATGAATGAACCTCCTATAATAATTCGCAAACCCTAAAAAGCGCTGAATTGCTTTTAAATTGGTGGGTTGCGCCCAACTAAGGATGGCCTGGAGTTTCTTTGGTTCCATGGAAAATCCCTGAGGGGAAATTATGTACCCTAAAAAAGATACTTCCGTGACATGAAACTCACACTTCTCCAGCTTGGCATATAAATGATTCTCACGTAACTTTTGAAGAACCAGACGCACCTGGGTAACATGTTGTTCCATTGATTCAGAAAAAATCAGGATGTCGTCTAAGTAAACGACCACGAATTTCCCTAGGAAGTCACGGAGCACATCGTTAATGAGGTCTTGAAAAACTGCCGGAGCATTGGACAGGCCGAACGGCATCACCAGGTATTCGTAGTGACCCGACTGAGTACTGAAGGCCGTTTTCCACTCATCTCCAGATTTAATTCGGATGAGGTTGTACGCTCCTCTAAGGTCAATTTTAGAAAAAATCACAGCAGAACGTAACTGATCAAAGAGTACAGAAATCAACGGCAAAGGATAGGTATTTTTAACTGAGATCTTATTCAGGGCTCTAAAATCAATGCAAGGTCTAAGCGAGCCATCCTTTTTCTCCACAAAGAAGAAGCCTGCACTTAAAGGAGATTTTGATGGTCTAATAAATCCTTTCTCAAGGCTCTCCTTTAATCATTCATAGCCGCAGTTTCTGGCCCGGATAATGCATATAATCTTCCCTTTGGCAATGCGGCACCAGGAATTAACTCAATAGCACAATCATAAGGCCGATGGGGAGGCAGAATGTCCGCATTGCCTTTGGAGAAAACATCAGCAAACTCCTGGTATTCCACCGGAATGAGTTCTGGAATGATAGCTGCTACTCTGACTGGAAACGTGATACATTCCTTATCACAAAAAGTACCCCAATGTGAAATCTCCCCCGACCGCCAATCAATGGTGGGATTATGAAAGGCCAGCCAAGGGTGACCCAGAACAACTGGAACGGCTGGGCAATGTGTAAGAAAGAACTCGATTTTCTCGGAATGTAGAGCTCCTACTGTAAGTAGTACAGGGGGTGTACGGAGAGAAATAATCCCATTAGACAGCGGACTCCCATCTAAGCCATGCATGGTGACACACCTACCCAAAGGTAACTGAGGAATGCCTAAGGCCTTAGCCCAAGTTAAATCCATAAAGTTTCCTGCAGCTCCACTGTCAACAAAAGCCGACACCGAAGAACTGATGCTGCCAAAGGAAACTTTAACTGGGACTAAAAGGGAGTTATTCGAGGAGATAAGCTGCAGACCTAGGTGAACCCCCTCACAATTCACCTGGTCAAAGCGTTTCCCGACTTGTTCGGACAATTACGAGCAAAATGTCCCTTACCCCCACAGTACAGACAAAGGCCCTCATTCCGAGTTGTTCGCTCGGTATTTTTCATCGCATCGCAGTGAAAATCCGCTTAGTACGCATGCGCAATGTTCGCACTGCGACTGCGCCAAGTAACTTTACTATGAAGAAAGTATTTTTACTCACGGCTTTTTCTTCGCTCCGGCGAACGTAATGTGATTGACAGGAAATGGGTGTTACTGGGCGGAAACACGGCGTTTCAGGGGCGTGTGGCTGAAAACGCTACCGTTTCCGGAAAAAACGCAGGAGTGGCCGGAGAAACGGTGGGAGTGCCTGGGCGAACGCTGGGTGTGTTTGTGACGTCAACCAGGAACGACAAGCACTGAAATGATCGCACAGGCAGAGTAAGTCTGGAGCTACTCTGAAACTGCTAAGTAGTTAGTAATCGCATTATTGCGAATACATCGGTCGCAATTTTAAGAAGCTAAGATTCACTCCCAGTAGGCGGCGGCTTAGCGTGTGTAACTCTGCTAAATTCGCCTTGCGACCGATCAACTCGGAATGAGGGCCAAAGACCAGAATTTTGCCTTCTGGCTCTTTCTTCAGGAGACAGCCGGGAGAGACCCATCTGCATGGGCTCCTCTACGTCTTCAGGAATGGAATATACACACGGACTTGACCTTACAGGTGCTCCTTTTTCAGCCCTCCGCTCTCTGAGACGACAATCAATCTTAATAGAAAGCTCCATGAGTTTATCGAGAGTCTCAGGAGCGGGGTACTGAAGGAGACTGTCTTTTATAGACTCTGATAAGCCGAGGCGAAACTGACTGCGCAGGGCTGGGTCATTCCAGCCACAGTCGTTCGACCAACGGCGAAACTCCGTACAATAAACCTCCGCAGGATTTCGACCCTGTCTGAGAGCGCGCAACTGACTTTCAGCGGACGCCTCTCTATCAGGGTCATCATACAAGAGCCCTAAAGACTCAAAAAAAGCGTCAACTGACAACAATGCCGGATCCTCTGCTCTTAAACCAAATGCCCAGGTCTGAGGATCCCCCTGGAGCAAAGAAATAATAAACCCGACCCGCTGAGATTCAGTACCCGAGGAAGTCGGTCTTAAACGAAAATAAAGTTTACAGGATTCTTTAAAATTAAAAAAGTCTTTTCTATCACCAGAAAAACGGTCAGGCAAATGCATCTTTGGTTCAGGGACTACCCTTGGGGAAGCTCGCAAAAGATCTTCCTGCGACTTCACCCGAAGAGAAAGATCCTGAACCATCTGAGTAAGTTCTTGAATCTGGCTGACTAAGAGCTGACCAGGATTTGGCCCTAAACCTGTTGGATTTATGAGGCCGATAAACTCTCACAAAACTGAATGAGAAAAAATTAAACCCCGTTTAATTTTAAGTTTTGGTATGGCCGGTAATAATGTTATGATTCCAGCACTCTGGTCAGAGGAGATCTTATGGCAAGGACCGGAGCACTGGAACGAAATGCTGGGGAAGGGAGCAGGACAGGAAAATAGCCCCTTGCGCCCTAACTCTGTTGTCTCACCCGTGTTGTCAGAAATCCCCTGCGAGACTATGGTTTCTTGAGCCCTTGGCAGCCGCGTTTGAAGGGCGGATTATGTCTGCCCAACTTCGATGCCCCCCGGTCTTAATGAGAGACAAAGGGAAACCCGAGACAGGGTGATAACAAGAGGCCCTCTAACTAAACAACCAGGCCAGGGGCTAAGCAAACTCAAAACTATAATATGTGCGGAGAAACCGCCAGGGAAAAGGACAACCAAAATATCCACTTGTCCAATTCTCCTACCCGGCACCGCCGAGTACCAGAGAGGACTTGTGGAAGCGGAACCCTCCGTAAATGCTCCAAACACAAAATATAAAAGGTAAAGCGGCTGAGCCGCAACACACGGCAGAGCCGCAACTCACGAACACCACTGGATATAAAACGGTGATCAGTCAGGACTCCAGGGAACCAAACGACCTCTTGGGATGAGATGACAACTCCCGAATACCGGACTTCTGAGGACTGGAATGACCGGATACAGCAGGACTGGAAACAGACTCTCAGCAAACAAAGGCAGCATGCAGAAAGCTATTACCGGCGTCTGTGAGAAGCCCTGGGAGTGTATTTAACAAGGAGTCCTCCAATCAGCTGCTAAAGGCTGATTAGAATAAATGCCGTGCAGCTGCCTTGCTGCACGGCCAGAGAGCAGGTGAATATCTTAATTTCCTAAACCCTAGCAACGGGGAACGCGGTCCGCCAGTGGCGTCCCCGTTGCTAGGGTCCGTGCGGCTCAGCGCGCTCGGCGTCTAGCGTTGCTAGGGAGCCGGCGGCTGTACGTGCACGGCGTCTCAAGTTGCTAGGCGCCGGGCCGCGCAGACCATCAAGCGGACCCCGGCGCCTAACACGGAGGAGGTCGGGGGAGAGCCGCACTCCCGCCTACCTCCAGCGACACTCACCGCCGGGACCCGCCGCCTCCAGCGCCGCATGTGTGGGATTGGACAGCAGATCCAGCACTAGATCAGCTGTCCAATCACAGGTGCCTCGCTGACATGGGGGTGGTGTCCCTGTCAGCGAGGCACTTGTAGAAGTGCCGCTTCCCCATCTGTTTTGAATGGGCTATTACAGCCCAGTGCTTGGCCCCGCCCCCCGCTCAGTCCCGTTTCAATTCTGTACGAGAGGCACCTGCTGTCAGTGCCTCGCAAGCACATTAAACCGCAAAAATTATTAGAATTAATTAAAGAAGATACTTATGACACAGAATATGTGTCATAAGTATCTTCTTTAATTTATTTTAATAATTAATCACAGGGGAGGCACTGCCTCCCCTGACTGCACGTCCCTGCTATTATCTCAATTACATATATTTCAATATTTTCAATCTAGATTATTACTTCCTACTACAGTACATGTGTGTTCTTTAAATCTAGATTATTACTTCCTGCTAAGTGTTTCTTCTCTTGTTTTTAGACTATTATAACACATGGCTTAATAAATGGAAGTTCTTAAGCTATGTGTTTCTCTCAGATATATTTATTTGGCCTCTGAATTACTGCCATCCAGACTTGTTTATAATATATATGCAAGTTATTATATCTATTATTAATTTTACTATTATTATGATCAATGGTCGCACCAGGGTCTGTGACACCCGCTCCGACCAATAACTCCCCTCACGCAACGCAGATAGGCGTGTCTGAAAAGGGGGCATGGATTACCAGAAAGGGGGCATGGTCTCACGGAAGTTTAGATTTACATTTTCTGAGGACATATCCTAATGTAACGAAACCATAAAAAAGTGAAAACATTTGACACGAAGGGTCGGATGCAGATTTTGTCATAGCTGTGACTTTTTTGATTTAGAGTTTTGTGCAGGAGAGGGGCTACACGCAGATTACCGTTTATCGGGAATCTACAGCTGTGCAAGACACCCATAGTTTCCCTCTGCCGCTGCCTGAGTGACAGGCAGTGGCATTGAGGTGGTGGGGAGGGGCAGAGGGAGGTCTGCATTCCAGAAAATGGGGGAAAGGAGAAAGGCAAGGATCTGCTTGTCACCGCGCAGACTTCCTGGTCTCACAGCGCCCCCCTCCTTCCATGGGCCAGCTGGCCGACTGTGTGTATTGTTGGATCCCAGCTTGTGATGTTGGTGACAGTGTTGCAGTGACGTGCGGTGAGGTCAATGGCTGGTGAGGCACTGGCAAATAACAGTGTCGGAATTACACCAACGTACAGTGTATGAACCCAATGGTTCTGTGGGCATTATACAAAGGTACAACAGTATCTACTGTATACAAAAGTTGTGCCTAGGGAGGGCAATCCCAGGCGTATTTTTCAATCCCAGGGTACCCGGGATTGGCTAGGGTAAAAAAAGGAATAAGAAATACTCACTCTCCTCAGGTCCAGCTGTCGGCGAGTCTGGTCGGTGGTGCTGTCAGCAGGTTCGGGCGGCAGTGCTGTCAGCAAGTCTGGGCTGCAGGCGGCGGGTGACTTCTAACATCACTATGCAGTGCGCACAAATGGGGGCAGGGGGAGCTGGGCAGCATCTGAGCCATATGCTGTACCAGCTCAGACACTGCCCAGCATTAAATAAAAGCATTGGCCTGAATCCCGTTATTGGAAGCTCATACCACATGGTATGAGCCGAAATTCACATTATAGCCCACAGAATGAGCCGAAACTCACATTATACCACATGGTATGAGCCGAAATTCACATTATACCACACGGTATGAGCCAAAATTCACATTCTAGCACACGGTATGAGCCGAATTTCACATTCTAGCACACGGTATGAGCCGAATTTCACATTCTAGCACACAGAATGAGCCGAAACTCACATTATAGCACACGGTATGAGCCAAAATTCACATTATAGCACACGGTATGAGCCGAAATTCACATTCTAGCACACGGTATGAGCCGAATTTCACATTCTAGCACACGGTATGAGCCGAATTTCACATTATAGCACACAGAATGAGCCGAAATTCATATTGTAGCACACGGTGTGAGCCAAAATTCACATTATAGCACACAGTATGAGCCGAAATTGACATTATAGCACATGGTATGAGCCAAAATTCACATTATAGCACAAAGAATGAGCCGAAATTCACATTATAGCACACGGTAAGAGCCGAAATTCACATTATAGCACACGGAATGAGCCGAAATTCATATTATAGCACACGGTATGAGACGAAATTCACATTATAGCACACGGTATGAGCCGAAATTCACATTATGCCACATGGAATGAGACAAAATTCAGGGAGAGTGACAGCAGGGACATAGGGACAGGGAGAGTGACAGAGAGAGAGACAGCAAGGGCATGCAGCAGGGTTCATCTCTGCACATGCTGAGGGCCGCCCAGCATATGTTTGGCCTCCTCCCAATGCGTCCGCAATTTAATTGCGGGCGCATCAGATCTAGGGTGACGTCACGCAGCCGTCCCTAAAAAATTGGTCCCAGTCCACCCCCGTTCGCCTCGTTGCTGCTCCAAACGCCCGCCGCTGTTAATCACACTGCATTGTGTATACCTGAGCAGCCACTGTGCAGTCGCTGCGCATGTGCAATTTGTGCCATGAGCAAACTGCGCTGCGAACCGCTATTGCGGCCGGGTCTGAATGACCCCCTATATTTTTTACATTTACATCATACTGGATGGGGAACTACTAGATATATAAACATAGACTATAATTAAAACTTACTGTACACGTGCATCCAGGAAGACGGTGGGC
The DNA here is from genome assembly GCF_028390025.1 of Pseudophryne corroboree. Taxonomy (NCBI): domain Eukaryota; kingdom Metazoa; phylum Chordata; class Amphibia; order Anura; family Myobatrachidae; genus Pseudophryne; species Pseudophryne corroboree. Next base: position 734,772,837 of record NC_086446.1, read on the forward strand.
TGCAGGGGACGTCAGACAACTGAGCATCCATGAACGAGATTCATCTCTGAAAGCAGCAGGGAGTCTTGGATAGTGGAGGGAGGGGAAGTGGAGATCAGAGGGCGCAGCAGCTACAGGACACAGAGCTGCACACGCCGTAAGTCTTTTGGAAAAAGGGGCGGAGCCTAATGCAGAGTGGTCGGGGCTTAAATCGCGGCTGTGGAATGCAGCATGAAAATGCCAGACACCCCCCCTGCGTGTGACACAGAGGAGGGGCCAGTGTGTGAGCACCCTCATCTCTCCTGTCACACTGGCTGCTGCCACACACCCAGCCTCCTCCTGCACTCCGGGACTCGCACTGTACAGCTGGCCTGCTTCCCACCATAGCAGGCAGAAACAATGTGTAAGATATATATGAGAACCGAGGATCAACACTGTGACAGCTGGCTGCAGTCACAGCTCAGCACTGCCCAATGACATCTGCTTCCCTGACAGGGGCGTGCCTTGATGTGGGCTGAAGGCACGTCCCTGTCACTGAGAGGCAGATGTGCTAGTGCCGCTTCGCCTCACTTTTTTCAATGGGCTTTTCCAGCCTGCAGCTTGGCCCCGCCTCCTGCCCGCCCCCAGCCTTAGCTAGCTTTGTGTTATCAGCGTGAGGCACGGCTATCGCTGCCACCCATCAACTCTTGGTTGTGTTTTCTCAGCAGAAATAGTACTGAAAAATACAAAGCAGAAATCTATAACACAGAATCTGTGTTATAAATAGCTTCTTTGTATTATTTTAATCTCTATGACAGGGGAGGCACTGCAGTGTTGGGATCACAGTTATATGCAGGAGGCGTCTCTTCTACTGAGATGTTGGACGGAAAGTCAGTATTGCTTGCATGTGACACCGAGCTTCCGTCCATCTCTAAATCAGGCCCTAAGCCCATAATTCGAAGGAGGTGGACTTTTGGGTTTTGTATCTTGGGGATATTTGCATGAGCCAGGGAACAAGGATACATTTTCACCCGGCTCATCTACTCTTTTCACCAGTGACTCGAATATTTACCCCTGATAACCAGGAGAAACTACATCTGACCAGCAATTATCTAGACAATGGAATTCTACAACGTCTGTATAGAAACAGGCCCTGGGAGTAATGGAGAACGTACAGTACTCATCTCTATGTACTGTACCACCTGCTGGTCTCTTTTGATGTCTGTTTGTGCCTCCAGAAGTGTATGGTTTGGGTCCATTGTAGGCAGGGTTGGGCTGGCCCACAGGGGTACAGGGGAAACCACCGGTAGGCCCCACTGCCTGGGGGCCCACCTCGTCCTCTAGGGATCAGGTTTCAGACTGTGCACTGAAATTATACATTATAAATGATACCTTATACTGCACATTGCTATGGTGTATTTTCTATAGTGCATTGCTGTTATTAATGTGGTACATTATCATGCACTATATCAGCATTTACTATATCTATTTATCAAGGGGCCCAGACCATGCACTCTCTAATGGTTAGCCAAGCCTCTGTGGCAGCTGGCCACACCCCCTCTGAAGACTGGCCACACCCCAAAATATGGGCCCCTACCATTGCATTCCCTCGGTGGGCCCTTAATGCCCCAGTCCGACACTGATTGTAGCTGTAAACGTAGTCCATAAATAGTTGGTTTAAATCTGCTCAAGACTATGGGGGTCATTCAGACCTGTTCGCTCGTTTGCGTTTCTTGCAGCGCTGTGTTCAGGTCAGAACTGTGCATGCGTATGCACCGCAATGCACAGGCGCGTTGCACGGGTACAAAGTGGATCGTTGCTGTGCGATGGGTTTACGAAGAATCCATTTGCACAGCCGATTGCAAGGAGATTGACAGGAAGAAGGTGTTTGTGGGTGGCAAATGACCGTTTTCAGGTAGTGGTTGGAAAAATGCAGGCGTGTCCAAGCGTTTGCAGGGTGTCTGACATCAAATCCGGGACCGGACAGGCTGAAGTGATCGCAGCGGCTGAGTAAGTCCTGGGCAACTCAGAAACTGCACAAAGTATTTTTGTACCGCTCGGCTGCACATGCGATTGCACACTTGCACAGCTATAATACACTCCCCGGTGGGCGGTGACTATGCGAACGCAGGACTGTAAAAAAACAGCTAGCGAACGATCAGGTCTGAATCTATGTCAGCATCAGAAAGTACTATGTCAGCATCAGAAAGTCCATTTATGTTATTTTATATTTATGCCATAAATTCCTGGTTATGCCATGGATGTGCTATATGATAACAAACCAAGTAATAAACATGTCACAGCATGGACAGGCCTGTAATAACTCCTAATCAGATACAAATGAGAAAATTAGAAAACTGCAACAGTGGCAAATAGTTTCTTTGCTTTTTTCGTTCTTTTTTTTCTAAATTAGGAGATTCATTTATACAAAATGGCATTCTGCCTGGAGCAACAATATAATTAGATTGCTTCCTACAGTCAGTAACTTAACTGGAACCTAATCAGTTCAAAATATAATGAACAAATGTGAAATCTCGATCTCTCAAATTCTATTTTTACGTGAGAAGGGCCAATGGTATTAGTACTTGGGACACGTTCCATATTGAAGCCGAGCCAATATTAACAAAGTAAAAGTGATGAGTAACTGGTAGCATTGTTGTAATGATTGTTGTATAGACATATTAAAGAACACTTTGATTTTGAATAAATTACTCCTTTAAGTGCGCAGTAAAAAGACAATCTTAAATATAATAGCTGGTGTTGTAAAGCAGAGTCTAAGCATGAGTTATTGGCTATAAGGTGTGTGCGGAGCCTAATATTGTAAATGCAGCAGTTTTGTGTTCTGATGAAAGACTTAGGTAAACAATATATACAGATGTCTCCTCATATACTGCGGCTCTATCACTCTTTAACTTATAGAGGCATCAGTGCTCGGAAAGATTTCCTCTGCCCATACAAAATCTATGGGCTGGTATTTAACAAAGGGGGTCATTCCGAGTTGTTCGCTCGCTAGCTGCTTTTAGCAGCATTGCACACGCTAGGCCGCCGCCCTCTGGGAGTGTATCTTAGCTTAGCAGAATAGTGAACGAAAGATTAGCAGAATTGCTACTAAATAATTATTTGCAGTTTCTGAGTAGCTCCAGACCTACTCACAGATTGCGATCAGCTCAGTCCGTTTAGTTCCTGATTTGACGTCACAAACACGCCCTGCGTTCGGCCAGCCACTCCCCCGTTTCGCCAGACACTCCTGCGTTTTTCCCTGACACGCCTGCGTTTTTCAGCACACTCCCGGAAAACGCTCAGTTACCACCCAGAAACACCCCTTTCCTGTCAATCATTCACCGATCAGCTGAGCGACTGAAAAGCGCTGCAGAAACCACAGTAAATCTGCTAAGTTTTTAGTTAAATAACTAAGCGCATGCGCCCTACGTGCCTTGCGCATGCGCAATTAGCAACAAATCGCAGCATAGCAAAAATCGGCAACGAGCGAACAACTCGGAATGACCCCCAATGAGCGGTGTTAGACTTTCCGCTCGTTGTGTTCCTGCAACGTCAACTTGTTACGCTGGCTTATTTTAGCATTGCCGAGCACTAATGTCCTGGCAGGGAGGTGGCAGCATCCGGGACATTATATACAATGCACTGCTGTAGCTCCTTCCAACCAATCAGCTTTGAAGGAAAACCTTTATCAAGTACATTCTATGAAATGCAAGGCGTAGCTACCATAGGTGCAGGGAGTGCAGCTGCTATGGGACCCAGAGCTGAGAGGGGCCACCTTCCCTGTCACAGTTACATGTGTTATATACAAGGGTGTAGCTACCATAGGTGCAGGGAGTGCAGCTGCTATGGGGCCCAGAGCCAGGGCCGGTGCAAGGTTTTTCGGCACCCTAGGCAAAATGTCTTCCTACTGCCCCCCGCCCCCCCCCCCCGCCCAAACCCACAAACTGCCCCTCCAAAAATATATGGAAAAAAAACACTATCTGTGACATATTGCAGTGACCCCAGGCAGGTAGTAGTGGTGTGGGGGGGAGGAAAGGGGGAACACAACTCAGCAGGATATGTACTATAGATACATAAACGCATACATTACATACATAGATAGACAGATATGTGTGCAGGAGCTGGGGGGTATATACAGATTTTTATATGGAGATATGTCTATATATATATATATATATATATATATATATAAATATATCCATATATGATGCATGTGTATATAGATATATAGATATATAGATATATAGGGATGTAGTTATGTGACCGGAGGTCACGAGACTGCCGGTCACATTACCGACGGCTACATCCCGCCCCCCTCTAAATCCTGTCAGTCGGCATGCCGACTAGCAGGGACTATTCCCACTTGCGGCGAGTGTGTGTGTGTGTATACAGTGGTCGAAGTGGAAATTTTGAAGTGGGGGTATGCAAAAGTCAAGGATGCAATTATGTGCGCGCCAAAGGTGCGCGCGCTCCAGAAAAGGGGGCGTGGTCACCTAAAATGGGGCATGTCCAGTGTAGTAGAACCCCTTAAACCAGGCATGTCCAAACTGCGGCCCTCCAGCTGTTGAGAAACTACACATCCCAGCACGCCCTGACACAGCTTTAGCAAAACTGTGTCAGGGCATGCTGGGATATATAGTTTCACAACAGCTGGAGGGCCGCAGTTTGGACATGCCTGCCCTATACTATCTAGTACTGGTGCCCCTTTCACCTTATAGCACACGGTACGAGCCGAAATTCACATTATAGCACACGGTACGAGCCGAAATTCACATTGTAGCACACTGAATGAGCCGACAGTCACATTGTAGCACACTGAATGAGCCGAAATTCACATTATAGCACACTGAATGAGCCGAAATTCACATTATAGCACACTGAATGAGCTGAAATTCACATTATAGCACACTGAATGAGCCGAAATTCACATTGTAGCACACTTACATTGTAGCACACTGAATGAGCCGACATTCACATTGTAGCACACTGAATGAGCCGACATTCACATTGTAGCACACTGAATGAGCCGAAATTCACATTATAGCACACTGAATGAGCCGAAGTTCACATTGTAGCACACAGAATGAGCCAAAATTCACATTACAGCACACTGAATGAGCTGAAATTCACATTATAGCACACTGAATGAGCCGAAGTTCACATTGTAGCACACTGAATGAGCCGACATTCACATTGTAGCACACTGAATGAGCCGACATTCACATTGTAGCACACTGAATGAGCCGAAATTCACATTGTAGCACACAGAATGAGCCAAAATTCACATTACAGCACACTGAATGAGCTGAAATTCACATTATAGCACACTGAATGAGCCGAAGTTCACATTGTAGCACACTGAATGAGCCGAAAATCACATTGTAGCACACTGAATGAGCAGACATTCACATTGCAGCACACTGAATGAGCCGAAATTCACATTGCAGCACACTGAATGAGGCGAAATTCACATTATAGCACACTGAATGAGGCGAAATTCACATTGTAGCACACTGAAGGAGCCGAAATTCACATTATAGCACACTGAAGGAGCCGAAATTCACACTGTAGCACACTGAATGAGCCGAAAGTCACATTGTAGCACACCGAATGAGCCGACATTCACATTGTAGCACACTGAATGAGCAGAAATTCACATTGTAGCACACTGAATGAGCTGAAATTGTGACAGCAGTGACAGCCAGAGTGACAGCAGGGACAGGGAGAGAGAGAGAGTGATGACAGGGAGAGAGAGAGAGTGACGTCAGGAAGAGAGAGAGTGACGACAGGGAGAGAGAGAGTGAAGACAGTGACAGCAGGGAGAGAGAGAGAGAGAGACGACAGTGATAGCAGGGAGAGAGAGTGACAGTAGGGACAGTAACGACAGGGAGGGAGGGTGACAGCAGGGGAACATTACCTGACTGTGGTCGGCGGAGGCACCCTTGGGCAGCGGCAGTGATAATGAGGCCTTTGGTGGGTTAGGTCCCTCTGACCACCATTTGTTGCGGGTGAGCGGCTGGCGACGGTGAGCAGCGGACGGCTGTTGGCTGGTGGCGGTGAGTGGCTGGTGGCGGTGAGCGGCTGACGGCGGTGAGCGGCTGGTGGCTGGCAGCGGTGAGCGGCTGGTGGCGGTGAGCAGCTGACAAGGGGCGTAAGTTAATACCAGACGCCCGGAGACGAAAAAGATCATATTGCCCCCCCACTCGGCCCAGTTCAGGTATACACACAAAACCACATATACACGCATACACACACTTACATATATAAAAAATACACACCCAGCCACATTTACACACAGCCATATACACACACACAAATTATACAACTTATACACACATAGCCACATATCTACATACTCACAGTCACACACACGCAGCCACATTTACACACACACGCATGTCCCCACACTGACACTCTCTTCCATCAGTTCCAGACTGAGTTGGGCAGCTGCGCTGTCAGGGTGGCGGGAGCCGGGCTGGCGGCGGCTGGGCAGCTTTGAGCCGTGGAGTGTCATGCGTGAGCCGGGCTGGCGGCGGCGGGTGGAGGGCGGCTGTGAGCTACAACAGCACTCTACACAGCCGCTGGCCATTGAGCAGGGACAGGAGCACAATGTGCAGCAGGATGGCCACTTCCCTCGCCTCCTGCTGCACATTTTCATTTCCGGGTCAGTGGAAGAAGTGGCGGCATACCATACCGCTGTATACCGCCCCACTTCGACCACTGTGTATATATATATATATATATATATATATATATATATAAATATATATGGAGCTGTGGGGATATACTGTACATATATATATATATATATATATATATATGTATATATTTATTTATGACACCCAAAATCACTACAATCAGCCCATGAAAATGTATAGTGGGGGCCAGGCCAAGGAGAACAGATTGCAGGCTGCAGGAATTGGTGATCCATGCATGGAACAACAACAGCAGGAGGCCGCCTGCAGTCTCCTCTGTAGCCGCTGTCTCTCACTTACCGAGAGCAGCTCAAGCTAATCACCCCCTCCGGAGATGTCACCAGCGGGACGTAGAGACGGGCGGCAGCAGGCGAACACGGACACCGGCACCCGGGAAAGCGTGAGTGGAGCAGCCCAGAGCAGCTTACAGGGGCTCTTAACTCACAGGGCAGAGGCGGCGCTTGAGGGACTTCCCTTCAGGTACTGAAGTAGAGCTGGAGCCGGCGGAGCTGACGGAAAATGTGACCGTCACATTTGCCGAGGAGGCCGCTCCCTCATACTTAATTTTTTTTCACAGACAGCCACATGCCCCAGTGACAGCGACCCGCCCCCTCAGGTTCTGGCGCCCATAAGCAGCTGCCTAAAGCTGCCTAATGGAAGCGCCGGCCCTGCCCAGAGCTGAGAGGGGCCACCTTCCCTGTCACAGTTACATGTGTTATATACAAGGGTGTAGCTATCATAGGTGCAGGCAGTGCAGCTGCTATGGGGCCCAGAGCTGAGAGGGGCCACATTCCCTGTCACAGTTACATGTGTTATATACAAAGGTGTAGCTACCATAGGTGCAGGCAGTGCAGCTGCTATGGGGCCCAGAGCTGAGAGGGGCCACCTTCCCTGTCACAGTTACATGTGTTATATACAAGGGTGTAGCTATCATAGGTGCAGGCAGTGCAGCTGCTATGGGGCCCAGAACTGAGAGGGGCCACTTTCCCTGTCACAGTTACATGTGTTATATACAAGGGTGTAGCTACCATAGGTGCAGGGAGTGCAGCTGCTATGGGGCCCAGAGCTGAGAGGGGCCACCTTCCCTGTCACAGTTACATGTGTTATATACAAGGGTGTAGCTATCATAGGTGCAGGCAGTGCAGCTGCTATGGGGCCCAGAGCTGAGAGGGGCCACATTCCCTGCCACAGTTACATGTGTTATATACAAGGGTGTAGCTACCATAGGTGCAGGCAGTGCAGCTGCTATGGGGCCCAGAGCTGAGAGGGGCCACCTTCCCTGTCACAGTTACATGTGTTATATACAAGGGTGTAGCTATCATAGGTGCAGGCAGTGCAGCTGCTATGGGGCCCAGAGCTGAGAGGGGCCACATTCCCTGTCACAGTTACATGTGTTATATACAAGGGTGTAGCTACCATATGTGCAGGGAGTGCAGCTGCTATGGGGCCCAGAGCTGAGAGGGGCCACCTTCCCTGTCACAATTACATGTGTTATATAAAGGGTGTAGCTACCATAGGTGCAGGCAGTGCAGCTGCTATGGGGTCCAGAGCTGAGAGGGGCCACCTTCCCTGTCACAGTTACATGTGTTATATACAAGGGTGTAGCTATCACAGGTGCAGGCAGTGCAGCTGCTATGGGGCCCAGAGCTGAGAGGGGCCACATTCCCTGTCACAGTTACATGTGTTATATACAGGGGTGTAGCTACCATAGGTGCAGGGAGGGCAGCTGCTATGGGTCCCAGAGCTGAGAGGGGCCACCTTCCCTGTCACAGTTACATGTGTTATATACAGGGTGTAGCTACCATAGGTGCAGGCAGTGCAGCTGCTATGGGGTCCAGAGCTGAGAGGGGCCACCTTCCCTGTCACAGTTACATGTGTTATATACAAGGGTGTAGCTATCACAGGTGCAGGCAGTGCAGCTGCTATGGGGCCCAGAGCTGAGAGGGGCCACATTCCCTGTCACAGTTACATGTATTATATACAGGGGTGTAGCTACCATAGGTGCAGGGAGGGCAGCTGCTATGGGTCCCAGAGCTGAGAGGGGCCCACCTTCCCTGTCACAGTTACATGTGTTATATACAGGGTGTAGCTACCATAGGTGCAGCTGCTATGGGGCCCAGAGCTGAGAGGGGCCACCTTCCCTGTCACAGTTACATGTGTTATATACAGGGTGTAGCTACCATAGGTGCAGGGAGTGCAGCTGCTATGGGGCCCAGAGCTGAGAGGGGCCACCTTCCCTGTCACAGTTACATGTGTTATATACATTTTTCGCCACTGGGTGGTAAGTAGGGGTCCTTTCAAAGTTTTTTCTTGGGGCCTGCAATATATCTAGGTATGCCCCTGGACCTGCTCATTGTAGTGCAGGGACGTGCAGTCAGGGGAGGCAGGGGAAGCAGTGCCTCCCCTATCATTAATTATTAAAATAATACAAAGAAGATACTTATGACATATTTTGTGTTATAAGTATGTACTTTAGACTTGCCATTATTTTAATAATTTTTTACCTACTAAAAACCAGTTCTAAACATGTTTTGGAGGTATCGCTCTCGGTGCCTCCTGCTGTCAGTGATACAGGTCCGGAAGCTGGGGGTGGGGCCAACCATAGGGCAGTCATAGCCCATTAAAAAAAACACTATAAGCGGCACCTCTAGTAGTGCCGCTTTCACAGGGGCGTGCTGACAGCAAGCACATGCAGGCACACCCCTGTCACTGAGTCTCATGTGATTGGACTGTGGGCGATTCCGGTGGCGTGCATCAACTATTATTGTTTAGAGTACATTTACATACCTGCCCGTCCCCCAGTATCTGCTGCGAGTTTAGACCGACCCGAGGGGGAGGAGGGGTAGCGATTCCCTCTCCTCTGCACTGTGTCATGCTGAGTGTGACGCCAGGCTGGCGCTACCCGCTGCTGCCTGTCACTGCATGACAGGCAGCAGCGCCGGCAGCTGAAAGCCTCCTCTCCTCTCTCCCCCTCCCTTCCTGTGACAGTGTAGTGACTGATTGTATGGAGGGGGCGGAGCTACATGGATGGAGGGTGTGTGGCTACATGGATGGAGGGGGTGAAGCTACACGGGACCATCAGACTGCAGCCGCAGGGGAGGATATGCTGCTCCAGATCCTGCCAGCCAGGGAGAGTAAGTGAGAAAATCTGTGTGTGTGTTTGTGTGTTCGTATGTGTGTGTGTACTGTATGTATGTGTGTGTGTGTATATGTATTTATGTATGTGTGCGGGGGAGGGGGGGAATGTGAATAAACTGCACTTCTGTGGGTGTTACATGTAAGCTTCGCTACTACTGGGGCGTTACGGGTAAGCTGCGCTATTGTTGGGGTGTTACGTGTAAGCAGCGCTACTACTGGGGCGTTACGTGTAAGCAGCGCTACTACTGGGGCGTTACGTGTAAGCAGCGATACTACTGTGGGCATTATGTGTAAGCTGCGTTACTACTGGGGCGTTGTGTAAGCTGCAGTGGCAAACGCAGGATTTGCATGGGGGGGTTTCCAGAACTGGGTGGAGCCAAGCACGGGGGTGGGGACTGAGGTGACCCAGTATATGCTGGGTCCGTAAAACTAGTGTGTGTGTGTGTGTGTGTGTATATATATATATATATATATATATATACACCGCATATACACCTATGTATATATTTATATACATATACACATAGCATATTAAACATGCATAAATATATATACATACAGTACACGTATATATACGCATGTATATATATCATATGTGTGTGTGTTTATATGTATGTATGTATGTATGTATGTATGTATATACATGTGTATATATGTATGCACAAATTGCACATGGATATATATGTACTATAATTAAAATAAAGTAAACTTTTATTAAGTACTTACAAGTGCCACCAGGAAGAAAGCAGGCAGCAGAGGACGCTAGACAGCCATTAATAATACTCATGCAGCAAAAAAAATAAAAAATAAAAATATTTTTTTTTTGGTGGAGGGGGTTTCTGGGTGCTCAGAATCCCCCCCCTGGTGCGCCACTGAGCTGCATTACTACTGGGGTGTTACATATAAGCTGCGCTACTACTGGGTTCATTATGTGTAAGCGGTGCTAATACTGGGTTTGTTACGTGTAAGCTGCGCTACTACTGGGGCATTATGTGTAAGCTGCGCTACTACTGGGTTTATTATGTGTAAGCTGCGCTACTACTGGGGTCGTTATGTGTAAGCGGTGCTACAACTGGGGTGTTATGTGCAAGCTGTGCTACAACTGCGGTGTTATGTGTAAGCAGCGCCACTACTGGGCCATTTTAAATGGGGGTACAATTGTGTGGCCACGCCCCTTCCTTGTGAGACCACATCCCTTTTTCGCCGCATGCTGTCCCTTTGTAAAGTATGGAAGTGCAAAATTTATAGTTTGCAGGGGGACGCCGAACACCCTAGTACCGGCCCTGTGTGACACGTTACGTCACACGCTCAGTGAGAGGAGCCATAAAACCAGAAGTGAGGTGCGCTGCTGTCCAGAGAGGTTACAAGAGAATACAAGTTGGTGAGTTACTGTCTGGGAGGGTTGCGGTGGGGAAGGGGTGGCCGCGACATTCACTTGCTGTGACATTTACCCGCTACAGTGCAGAAAGGGGAGGTGCAGACAGTGAGATGCGGTAGGATCCTGCTAGGCTGAGGTTTTTTGTGGTGCTGTTACAGCAGTGTGCCTCCCAGTGAGAGTCTAGATGCACAGCTGCACTTACACCACTGTATTTTCTAAGGGAGGAGGGGGGTGCCACAAAGGGGGAGCATTTTAGGCATGGTTGCTTGCATCTCCTCTGTGTGCCACTGCTGTCATGCAGAACATGATAAAGCATACTAAGGCTGCCCTAACGTTAGTCAGACCCTTAAAAAAAAATAATTATTGTTTATTTACATACAGTGTACTCACTGTATATTTCTGACAATACCAAGATACAAATGTGGTTATAACTATCCATAATAAATAATCTATGCTGCTTAATAGTGTTGTCTGTACAAATACCCACCAGGTGTCAAGTACTTTGATTTAGATTTAGTGGCGTGGAGGGAGACAGGGAAGGATGGTGGCATAGAAGGAGAGAGGGCAGTACGCTGGTGTGGAGGGAGACAGGAAGGATGGTGGCATAGAAGGAGACAGGGAAGGATGGTGGCATAGAAGGAGAGAGGGCAGTGCGCTGGTGTGAAGGGAGACAGGAAGGATGGTGGCATAGAAGGAGACAGGGAAGGATGGTGGCATAGAAGGAGAGAGGGCAGTGCGCTGGTGTGGAGGGAGACAGGAAGGATGGTGGCAAAGAAGGAGACAGGGCAGTACGCTGGTGTGGAGGGAGACAGGGAAGGATGGTGGCATAGAAGGGGACAGGGCAGTACGTTGGCATGGAGGGAGACAGGGAAGGATGGTGGCATAGAAGGAGACAGGGCAGTACGTTGGCATGGGGGGGGGGAAACAGGAAGGATGGTGGCATAGAAGGAGACAGGGTAGGATGGTGGCATAGAAGGAGACAGGGCAGTACGCTGGTGTGGAGGGAGACAGGAAGGATGGTGGCATAGAAGGAGACAGGGCAATACGTTGGCATGGAGGGAGACAGGGAAGGATGGTGGCATAGAAGGAGACAGGGCAGTACGTTGGCATGGAGGGAGACAGGGAAGGATGGTGGCATAGAAGGAGACAGGGCAGTACGCTGGTGTGGAGGGAGACAGGAAGGATGGTGGCATAGAAGGAGATAGGGAAGGATGGTGGCATAGAAGGAGACAGGGCAGTACGTTGGCATGGAGGAAGACAGGGAAGGATGGTGGCATAGAAGGAGACAGGGCAGTACGTTGGCATGGAGGAAGACAGGGAAGGATGGTGGCATAGAAGGAGACAGGGCAGGATGCTGGCATGGATGGAGACAGGGCAGGATGGTGGCATAGAATGAGACAGGGCAGTACGCTGGCATGGAGGGAAACAGGGAAGGATGGTGGTATAGGAGACAGGGCAGTACGCTGGTATGGAGGGAGACAGGGCAGGATGGTGGCGTAGAAGGAGACAGGGCAGGATGGTGGCATAGAGGGAGACAGGGCAGGATGCTGGTGTGGAAGGAGACAGGGCAGGATGGTGGCACTGGAGGGAGACACGGCAGAATGGTGGCGTAGAAGGAGACAGGGCAGGACGCTGGTATGGAGTGAGACAGGGCAGGATGGTGGCGTGGAGGGAGACAGGGCAGGATGGTGGCACTGGAGGGAGATACGGCAGCATGGTGGCGTAGGAGGAGACAGGGCAGGACGCTGGCGTGGAGGGAGACAGGGAAGGATGGTAGCGTAGGAGGAGACAGGGCAGTACGCTGGCGTGGAGGGAGACAGGGCAGGATGGTGGCGTGGAGGGAGACAGGGCAGGATGGTGGCGTGGAGGGAGACGGGGAAGGATGGTGGCACTGGAAGGAGACAGGGCAGGATGCTGGTGTCAAGGGAGACAGGGCAGGATGCTGGCGTGGAGGGAGACAGGGCAGGATGGTGGCACTGGAGGGAGACACGGCAGCATCGTGGCATGGAAGGAGACAGGGCAGGATGGTGACACTAGAAGGAGACAGAGCAGGATGGTGGCAATGGAGGGAGACAGGGCAGGAAGGTGGCGGCAATGGCATGGGCAGAGGCCATTAGCAGTGGTGGTATTGAGCATCGGCTTGGGGGCAGTAGCAGGCTTTGGCTCGGCGGTGGTGGGGTCATGGGCGGGACTCGGTGGACATTATTGCTGCAGTGCTTCACCAGTCACTGACCTCACCGCACGTCATTGTTGTAGTGTACTATAAAATTAACTGGAGGGCATTTTAATGTTATATAATATGAACCGTTTCACTGTAATGATGCACAATATGAATGGGGAGCACTATATATTATAATGTGAATTGGGGATACTGTGCGGCATAATGTGTACTGGCAGCTCTGAAATGTGACAAAGGGTGAACTTAAGCACTACTGCGATTTATAAAAGAACTAGGGCACTTCTATGGGGCATAACATTATGGGGTTTATTCATGAAGCAGTGAACAGAGTGGAGAAGTGAGCTTGTGGAGAAGTTGCCCATGGCAACCAATCAGCTGCTCCGTACAATTGTAGAGTATGCAGATTGTAAATGTTACTTCAATGCTGATTGGTTGCCGTGGGCAACTTCTCCAAAGCCTTATTTCTCCACACTTTTCACTGCTTCATGAATAGACTTCTAAATAAGGCTCTACTATGGTTCAGAAAATGAACTAGGGCACTATTATAGGGCATAAAATTAACAACTGTTGCAGAGAAGTGTCTCTCTAGAAGCATTAGGATGGGGGCCCCTTCAAAATGTTGCTATAGGGCCCACAAAGTTCTGGCTATGCCCCTGATGAAATGTAAGGGAGATGCTGATTGGTTGCCATGGGCAACTTCTCCACTGGTTTGTTTCTCCACTGTTTTCACTGCTTCATGAATAGACACCTAACTCCCTTCTTCCTAGAGTGATTTACAGTGATTTGGTTACAGCCTATAGAGTTTCAAGGTGCGTGTTTAGGGTTTTATGAAGGTATCAGTTACTGTCACTGAGTGACAATACCTCTTGCTTATGAAAATCCCTCCCAGCCAACCCTTCTGTTTGCACTGATGTTTTTTGTGTTGTGATGGAAAGAACAGTAGTACAGGTTGAGTATCCCATATCCAAATATTCAGAAATACGGAATTGTTTGAGTTAGACTGAGATAGTGAAACCTTTGTTTTCTGATGGCTCAATGTACACAAACTTTGTTTAATGCACAAAGTTAATAAAAATATTGTATTAAATGACCTTCAGGCTGTGTGTAACATAAATGCGTTCTGTGCTTAGACTTGGGTCCCATCGCCATGATATCTCATTATGGTATGCAATTATTCCAAAATATGGAAAATCCGATATCCAAACTACTTCTGGTCCCAAGCATTTTGGATATGGGATAGTCAACCTGTATTAGTTTATTGGTTGTGTGTTTTATCTGGGTTCACTCTCCTTTATTCAGTTACTAGCTGTTCTACCAGTTCTTCTCACAGGAGTTTCTGATTTTCATGGTTGTAAATATAAATGAATGTTAAAAATGTGGTAATTCTATAGAGCTGTAAATTTGAGACGTCTTAACGTAAGTAAATATTAATCCATGGTTCTTGGCGTTACCCGAGGAGCACCCACAGCAAGTACGGTAAAAGTGACCGGACCATTTTTGTAGTTTATTAAATTCTGCACACTGGAGGTACAAATCGACTGATATACAAAAAGAAAAGACAACTCCTTTTTATGGGGCACTCTTATTATTAATCTAAAACGTAACTTTTATTGAAATTGGACTCACATTAACATACAACATATAACATTTATTCCATAAGGATATTTTGTGGTATGACTGGCTGAGCCTCTAAGCTTGTGTCGTGTTTCTTATTATATAAGTATAACCATCCCCAGTTGATAATATAATACTCCTTTAGTATGACTATAAACTTCAAAAAACAAAACAAAACACAACCAGCACCACAGTACACCTTTTTGGAATACACACTGTGGCCGAAATTTTGAAGTCAGTATGTAGTGTATGTTCAAATAAATGATTAAACTTCATTAGAAATTTTATACAAATGCCTTGTATTCCGGTTTCTGTATAAAATATACCATCAGAAGGGTAGCTCAGTGCGCTATTTCCCCCACAACAAATCCAGTCTCGCTTGTAATTTACTGGGTTGAACCCCAGTTTTCTGGGGGGGCAGCACGAGTAACATTAATATAAGCCTTCGCTTAGGCTTCTGTTAAATAAATCAGATTACTTCCTCTTTTTCGATTTTGGACTTAGACTTTTCCATACGCATTTTTGTATGGGTCAGCGGCGCACGTGGATGTCACCCAACTCCTTCTGCTGTCTCTTTACACTGACCCGGCAATAGCGACGAGCCACACGCCGCCCGCAGCGGTTCCAGACGGTAAACATCTGACTGGGACTTGGTACTCTGAGGTGAGCTGTATAGATGCCAATGTTAGTTGCGGTGAGCCGTGCGCCGGGATCAGTGTTTACTATGCACTATCACCCGACTAAGACGTCTCTTGTCAAAGATATATGAGGTGAGCTGCATATTGGTTGTTATAAGCTGCAGTGAGCCGCACATCGGGACAGCATTTGTCTTATACTGTTACCCGTTTTTGAAACTCATCTAATTAGAGGTGGGCTGCACGCTACCAACAACAGTCCCCCATACTGCTTACGGACTTTGTGATATGTGATTTATGATGAGCTACACACTATCAGCAGCAGGGAAAGATTGATAAGAACAGACAGCAGATAAGTAACATTGTTTACTTTAAATTAAATATCTACCAGCAAGAATTGGCACATTAATCTAGGTACTTTATTTCCAAACTGCATAATGTGAATTAATTAGACAAATAAGGTGGTTATAATCTCCTACTGTATATGTGCTGCTGCTTGGGTGACACCCATGTATATGATGCCGTTTTTGCAAATATGATGCAACTTTGTTATTATGTGCAAATATAATGCAAATCCGTTTATATTGGACGTACCTTTGACAAATATCACTATGTTTGTACTGAATATATCACATAAATTGTGTTTCTAACTGATTAACCCACATCCTATTGGGAGTATTTACCCACTATTCAATTATCTTGAAATGAAAATTATATGGGAAGGTGAAACAGATATTGGGTTAATTGATATACATCGAGATTTACAGTGAATACACTCATAAGAATAGATTTCTATTATTTGTATCATTCAAAACAAATTTTCTTCTCTTTTTATCTTCTTATTATTTCGGTGCTCTCTCATCGGTTTAACTCATTTATTGAGATAACGACAGCAGAAGCACTTTATTTTCATATTGCAGAAACACCTAAAAGGACTCTCTCATCCTCAATTCGATGTCTATAGACATGATTGGGGACAGTAGACACCCTGGCTGTTGGTGCATATGAAAGCTGTATTTCATAGAAATTATTGCATCTGTTGGTTATGATATATTTAGGCATTAAAGCAATTTTGCTTCCTTTTCTTCTGAGTGTTTTTTCACAAATGTCACACAATTTATTGTGAATGTACATAACAAGTTGATACTTCAAGTAAACGTTGTATTTGAAACTAATCAAGGGCTTATAAATAGTCAGCAGTACAGGTATTCAATACTGGCTAGGGACCTCTCCCCTGCACTCTCATTAACTTTGCCCTAGATTGGGCAGATAAAGTTAACAGCAGATACAGGTCTTGGGAGTGGTGCATATGCTCCAGTTGGTTCTCTCATTGGAGATTCGATGCTTTTTAAGCAGATCTCCGAAAGCAGAAACCAGGCATTTAGTCACCGATTCCTCCCTATCTTCCTTCTAACCCCTTTTTTTCCCTTTCCTATTTTCCCTCTCCCAAATGTATGGCATTTGTATAAAATTTCTAATGAAGTTTAATCATTTATTTGAACATACACTACATACTGACTTCAAAATTTCGGCCACAGTGTGTATTCCAAAAAGGTGTACTGTGGTGCTGGTTGTGTTTTGTTTTGTTTTTTGAAGTTTATAGTCATACTAAAGGAGTATTATATTATCAACTGGGGATGGTTATACTTATATAATAAGAAACACGACATAAGCTTAGAGGCTCAGCCAGTCATACCACAAAATATCCTTATGGAATAAATGTTATATGTTGTATGTTAATGTGAGTCCAATTTCAATAAAAGTTACGTTTTAGATTAATAATAAGAGTGCCCCATAAAAAGGAGTTGTCTTTTCTTTTTGTATATCAGTCGATTTGTTCTCTACAACTCAAGGGAGCACCGCCGGGTGTTTACTAATTTGATGAGTCAAAATTATATATTTTTCCTATAAGTAAAGGGTAATATTAAATCTATAATAATTTCCTTGTATTCCGGTTTCTGTATAAAATATACCATCAGAAGGGTAGCTCAGTGCGCTATTTCCCCCACAACAAATCCAGTCTCACTGGAGGTACAATCAAATTTTGATCCGATTGTCCATTTGGGTGTTATCATTCAGGCAACGCAAGCCACGCATCGGCAATGACGTCTTTATGTCAAACCCCTGTTCATCCCCTTAGGGGAGGTTTATTAAAATTATAATTACGTAGTTATCCTATTTCCCATCTGAAGAATACATATGTTAAATTTCAGCTTCCTAACATATCGTGAAGTAAAAGAATTAGTGATGAGTCAGTGAGTGTGTGAGTGAGTGAGTGAGTGAGTGAGTGAGTGAGTGTGTGTGTGTGTGTGTGTGTGTGTGTGTGTGTGTGTGTGTGAGTGAGGGCTTTCGCATTTATATATATAGATAGGCCAGTTGGTTCCTGGCCGGAAATTACACAGCCCATCCGTGCATGCATCTTTCAGGAGAGTTGAGCACCAATGAGTGATTTTCATGCGTGTTCTTGCTGTATGTTGCCAATTATTTTGTTTCTCGCTGCCGTACTAACTTGAATTATAAGGTACGAGTCAAGGAAAAATTTTATTGGATGATTCCAAAATAAAATTTGACCTAAATTAATCCCATCTCCTGCTGTCCAGTGTTTTAATTTTTACATAAGCATTTAAAGTTAAGATAAGTCTTACAGGTAAACTGCAGATATCAACCATTAGGGAGTTTGAGGAAGTAGCAATGCCTTCCAGGGTGACATGTGGGAGGAATGTAATAGGGTGTGAGAATCAGAAAGTGAGAGATTTTGGGAGATTTCTATTGTCTTTTTTTTAAAGTGGCAATCCTTTACATGGCAAAATCGGTTCCGGTATGAATGGTCGACCATGTTATGGTCGACAGTCATTAGGTCGACCACTATTGGTCGACATTGACATGGTCGACATGGACACATGGTCGACACATGAAAATGGTCGACACATGAAAGGTCGACACATGAAAAGGTCAACATGAGTTTTTTTAACTTTTTTTGGTGTCGTTTTTTGCGTAAAGTGACTGGGAACCCCAATTAGTGCACTGCGTCCCCTCGCATGGCTCGCTTCGCTCGCCATGCTTCGGGCATGGTGCCTTCGCTATGCTCGGCACAGATTACCGTTCCAATCGTAGTCCACTTGGATCGTAAAGTATGGAAAAGTTCCCCAAAAGAAAAAAAAGTTAAAAAACTCATGGCGACCTTTTCATGTGTCGACCATTTTCATGTGTCGACCATGTGTCCATGTCGACCATGTCAATGTCGACCAATAGTGGTCGACCTAATGACTGTCGACCATAACATGGTCGACCATGTGAACGGATACCGGCAAAATTAACCTGGTTTGCCATGTAAATGATTGACACTTTAAAAAAATGGGAGCACTCTCCCAAAATCTCTCACTTCCTGATTCTCACACCCTATTACATTGCTCCCAAGGTATGAGTGAAGCAAATATATAAAATAATAAAGAACAGATTAAAACTAGTAACAGGATTGACAGCCGAGATGGTATTATTTGCCCGTAGGGGCTAACACAAGTGAAGTTTGCCCAAACACAAATTTTCACATTGGGATGCAATACAAGAGAACCGTCAAGGAAATATGCTGAGAACAGTACCAAGTTGTCTCCACAACCAAATCAATGATATACTGTACATTTTACTGGGGTTATAGCAATATAATTAATTATACAGATATTATTTTCACTGCATAGTAAGAAAAGAGATGTACTGTGGGAGAAACTAGAGGAGGAACGGTATTGTCAGCTGTGGGTAAGAGCATAGATACATAGGGGTCAATCTAATTATGGGTGAAAAGTTTGTCCAGCGAGTCAGTGCGACATTAGCCACACTTTATGGCAATCTGAGCTCGCACAATACTTTTAGTGAATTTGAGTTGAAATTGGGCTGCAAGGGGTGCAATATGTGGCGCTGTTGCTGGCATGGAACTCACACCCTTCGCGTCTTATTGTATTGACCTGATAGTATGAACAAATTTAAGGGAGATATTGGGTGAAAATGAAAGGCAAATGGATCATGTAAAAAAGGAAAACAGGGAATGGGAAGATAACAGAAGACGAACGATCAGATAAGGGAATGTCTGCCTCAGGCAGTTGTAGCAAAGTAGCAAGTCACAAGACAAAATGCAGACATTAAAACTACAGCATAACAGATAGAAATAAGTGCTGAAATAATACTGAGAACACCGGATGTTTTGTGCCTGTGATATGACCTAGGCATCACAGCTTACATTTCATCACTGCTCGTTTGTCGATTTAGATTCCAGATACAGTAGATGCTTGTGCATTTTCTTACTTCCAGTCTAAGATACTCAAAGTAAGTCACATGTGCAGGGGCAGATTGGAAACGGGAAATGGCCCTGGAAAAATTTGTAGAAGTGGCCTCACATGGGCAGCACCAGAGGTATACAGTGTAACCATGGCCGCAGCACCACCCCTGACATGTCAACAAACAAAGCAGGCCCCGCATGCACATCGGCCCACCGGGGATCTTCCTGGGAGCCCTATGGCCAATCATGTGTGTGATAGCTGATTATTCTTTTAGTCCATTGTGCATTAAGTGAGTATAGTAGTGTTACAGTTGTTCTATGATAAATGTAGGTAATGAGGTAATTCACTAGGCTTGTGGTATTTTTTTAACATTTATTTATGTTTGTAGAGCTGAAGTTTTACTTTCTGCATTTTGTCTTATGGGTTGATGATACCTAACTACATTTTATTATTTTTGTTACCGTCAGTTTTGCAGTGGCACAGAGGCCCTCATTCCGAGTTGATCGCTCGCTAGCTGCTTTTAGCAGCAGCGCAAACACTAAGCCGCCGCCCTCTGGGAGTGTATCTTAGCTTAGCAGAAGTGCGGCTGTAGTACTGGTCGCACAGGTTATTTCCTATTGAGAGAATGACCCCAATTTAAATTATCCAAAACACATTTGTGTTATTCCTAACCGTTTGGGGGGTGCTACCACAGGCAAAATAAATCTGCAAGAGAGAAGAAGGGAAAGGGTTCGAAATGCCCTAAAGTGGTGCACACAATCTTTTGTTAAAATATAACTTTTATTGTAATATATGGTAAAACCAGCGAATAGTAAAAGGAAAAGTAAAGTAGTGTGAATAAGAAAGAAATCGTGATTAAAATTAAAAGAGCTGCGCACTAGATGTCACCCAAATGACTCCTATATTATTCGTAAGGTTTCAGGATAATGAGGAGTGTATCAGGAGTATATAATTCCTATATAGCTGTAGTTAATATTTACACTACGTTTCTGCTAGCTGTAAAGGAACTCCTTAAATAAATGTCTCAAATTTTCTAATCCCTCCCAGGATTTATGATATGAGACCGTTAGAGAAACAGGACTCCAGTTTTCATGGTGTATGCTCTAATATAATAATGGTAATACTCTAATGATTTGCTGTGTATAGTAGTAACAGTAATTATACTTAATAGAATGATCACCCAATGCTGTGTGCTATACTTTCAATGTATCACAGGGATGGTAACAGAACTCTGGCTAAGCTTCAAATATGTCTCAAAAGCATCTGAGTGCCCTCCTAAACTCCATAAATGATGTTGTATCCACTAGAAGAGAAACATATACATAATGATACAAATGTATCACCTAAGAGAGAAACAGCAGCTGTCAGTTCACAGGTTAAGCTCTGGCAGCCTTATCACTTTTGGCTGTTTATAAGTGATGACCTTGTCTTGGTTTTGTTGTAACAAAATGTAGGGCTTGTTTACAGCTAAAATCGCTGCTGACAATAAGTAATCAGTAGTCCCTTGTCACAATGTTATTCTCTTAACACTTTGTCTCTCAGAATCACTATGCGGCTATATTATTTAATGATCCATATGAGATCATTCAGGATTTAATCCCTCCTTATTATAACAGGAGATAATAAGGGCTCACTCTGTTCTTATCTAAATGTGTACTTATTCATAATCTATGCACTGTTCATTCCTTTATTTGGATGACCCGTAAAAGTGCAATAGTAATTAAGCCTTTATCAATATAGTCTGATACGATACCTTAATGCATCAAGCACCCAAAAATACACAGTTTTTAAATATTTATTGTGATATTTATGAAAAGGGCTTCACAAGCTTAATGGTTATATAACATGTGCTTTGAGTAGATCTATGATGATTGGGAGATCATTATAAATGTGAACCATGTCACTGATGTCCTAACGTGTTTTCAGTCCTTTATTTAGCACTTTTCAGTATATACACGTGTACATCGGATGTCTGATGATGTTCATATCAGAACTGAGTACTGCAGCCTTAAAGAGCACTTTTCACATATCATTCGCTACACACAGTATGTTTCAATATGCACAATGGAGTCTAACATTAACTTCTAGTTAAACTGTTTCCTATCCATATCCCCGCAGCTTACATGGGATAAGACACTCTTCACTTAATTATAAAACAATCCTTCCTAATCTAACATAATAAATATATGTCCGGTGACTATTTAAAGTGCGCAGCTAGCCTGACGCACGCTTCGCTGTTCGCTTCATCAGAGGCAGAACCAGATTTCCTCCAGGTTCACCCTTAAATACCGCCGGTTGCCGCAGTCCGCCAATAGAAATTCCTTATCTTAGTAAAGTATCTAGTGACGTGATGACAGCTCGTCTATTGACGTGCAGGTCACGTGATCGGCCCTCACTGAGTTTCCCTACATCATCATCCCAGGGAGTCTCAATCGATCTCAGTTGAAGCAAGCTGGATCATATGTTCAGACTAGATTCTGCGAGTGCCTATCCATGCTGAGAGAGACCTCAGGCTCAATGTTAACATATATTCCAACCAATATGTCTGGTCCATACAACAATGTGTATCCCCAAAAGAGCCCTAATATTTAAACATACATGTATTAAGTCTCTTGTCCACTAAATGTGCTGAGCACAAATAGGCTCATAAATCAATGATTATAGATGATAGATAAATAGATTGATTCAATATTTCTAATATTTTTATGTTTTTCATTTTTATTTTTGTTACAACAGATGGTCCATATGGTTATTAGAATTTTTTGATTAAATAAAATCATTTTCAAACAAGTGTGTATATGTATATAAATAGGTCCACAATTGTGTTGTGCTAAGGTGTCAGATGAATGAATATATATTGAGAATATTAAATGAGTGCTCCCATTATGGAGCAGATAATGATTCACAGTGACATCAGTGGAAGCTGGAATACTTTTTAATATCATTGGAGCATATATCTAGTTCTACAGGCTGAATTATCCAAATAGACTATAGTTCAAAAAATTCTATTGAATCCAGTTATTAATATGTAATAACCTGATCATGTGATAATTGATGTGCATAATCTGAAGTGAATTTAGACAGAATTAACCAAAATGTCCAAGAAGAGAGAAAAAGTGTATAATAATGAAAAATGACTAACAGATAGTCCCTGTCCGTTGGATTGTGTAAGACCCTACTAGTGATCATGTGAATCTGTGAACTATTAAATCGAAATACTCGATCTCATATTTTCGATATCTTCAAATCAATCTATGTGTGGCAGAAACTCAACGTGAGTAAAGAATATGTATAAAAAAATGTGAAATAAATGCTCCTTATTAAGGGACAAATAGTTACTCCCAATGACGTGAATAATCGAGAGTAATCTCTCATATCTCTGGAATAGTTTCAAAATACTAATTCCTGATTATACACTAGTGACAATATTAGGAAAATTAGTGTGATAGCTCTATTGGTTGAAAAACATGCAAGTGATTATAGAAAAATGTGATCACAAAACAAGAATAAAATAAATAAGTGTAAGGTGAAAAACAAAAAATAGAGATATAAAAATATTAAAAAATGTTATGAAAAGTTTTTTTATTATATATAGGTCATTCTGATAATATATGAAGCCCCTCTAGTATATTTTAATCTGGGGTCATCTTCATCATAAAATGATTGCGTGTAGATAAGGGAGCACTCCCTAAAGAATTTTGGGAAAAAGATTTTTCAAGTCCATATTCAGTGGATTATAGGAGGCCCCTCAGGTGTGGATGCTCACAATTCATCAATTACATGTGAATTACAGAATCGTCCCTAAATTACAGGAAGGATGTATAGTTGTTTTCTTCATTTAATCCCTTTGGTGTAAGGGTATCCATTAGGAAAATCAACCTAGTCTCTTGTTTGAGAAGCTCCCGGTCAATATCGCCTCCTCTAATATTCAAGATTATTCTCTTCATGCCAAAGGCTGTCAGGCCTCTGGAGTTGCCTTGATGATGTTTCAAGAAATGTCGGGCCACTGGTGTGAGTGTCTTCATCAGTTCTTTGTCCCTTTTGGCATTTCTTATGTTTCCCAGATGTTCAAGTAGTCTTTTCTTCAGAGGTCTTTTGGTTTTCCCTATGTAGATCTTGTTACATGGGCATCTTAAATTATATATCACGGCAGGGGTTTCACAATTGATGTACTCTCCAATGTGCCAAACCATATTAAATTTGTCCGTGTATTCTGTTGTGTGAATCATAATCGAACATGCTTTGCATGTGCCACACCTGTTAGATCCCTTTTTATTGTATAGAGGTTTCTTAATGGTTTCCAGATGACTTTGGACTAGCATATCCCTGAGGTTTTTGGATCTTCTCCAATTGACTGTAATACCTTCCCCCAAGATTGCTTCCAAATCCAGGTCGGTGCGGAGAATTTCATAGTGTTTTTGTAGAATCCCCCGAACATCCTGCCACTCCTGGCAGAAGGTACCAATGAATCTCACTTTCTCCTCTTCCTTCTTTTTTGTCTTGGGTGTAAGTAGCTGATCTCTGGTATACGTTCTTGTTTCCTGATAGGCTTGCTTGACTGATCTCCTACTGTATCCACGGGACTCCAGTCTGTTACTCAGCTGCCGAGCCCTCAGTTGGAAAGTGTCTTTCTCGGAGCAGTTCCTCTTCATACGTAGGAACTCCCCTTTCGGCAGTCCTTTTATTACTGACGGGTGGTGGGAGCTCTCATGGTGTAATATACTATTTGTTGCCGTTCTTTTACGGAACAAATCTGAGGAGATATGGCCATCTTCTTCCAGGGTCAGTGTGACATCAAGGAAATTAACCCTTTTCTCATCCATTTCATATGTCAGCTTCAAATTGAAGTTATTCGAATTGAGCTTCTGCATGAATTTTTCAAATGTTGGTTTGTCACCTCCCCAGATTATGAGGAGATCATCAATATATCTCATCCACATATGAATGTGGGTGGTGTAGAGATCATTCTCCTCACAGAACACGATGTCCCTCTCCCACCACCCCAGGTACAGGTTAGCATATGTGGGGGCACATGTAGTCCCCATCGCAGTCCCCTGTACCTGGAGGTAGAAGTCACCGTCACAGACGAAGTAATTCCTAGTCAAGACAAATCGTAAGAGTGTAATCAGAAAATTATTGAAGTCACTTATCTGGTCCATGTTCAAAAAGTATTGAACCGCCTTGATCCCAAATTCAGGCTTAATGCTCGTGTACAAACATTCGACATCACAAGTTATTAACCATGTGCCAGGATTGAATATTACGTCTTGGATCTTGCTGAGGACGTCGAGAGTGTCCCTTGTATATGAGGGCAACCCTATGACATATTCCCTCAGATGTAGATCTAGGTATTCGCTCGCCTTCTCCGTCAGACTACCTATCCCTGACACGATGAATCTACCTGGTGGGTTGACCTCATCTTTATGAATTTTGGGAAGTGGGTATAGGGTAGGTATCTTAGGGTTTTCAGAATGAAAAAATTAATATCTCTCTTGGGAATGATACCACTATCTTTTGCTCTCTGAATCATTTTGTTATAAACCTCTTGATAGTCCTGTGTAGGGTTAAAGGTAAGTTTTTTTATAGCAGAGTCTATCCCCTAATTGTCTCTTAATTTCTTGTGTGTATTTCTCCCGTGGCCAGAGCACAACGTTGCCCCCTTTATCAGAGGGCTTTATAATTGTGTCCTTCCATTGATGTATGTCACTGAGAGCCTTCCTCTGTTTGATGTTAAGATTTTGTTGGTATTTTCTCCTTCCTTTGGATACCTCTAATCTATCTAGATCCTGGCTCACCAGGTCCACAAATACTTTCACAGGTGGACAAATATGAAAGTCTGGAGAAAAAGTAGATTTTTTCTTAAAATTGATTCCTGGCTTACTTGGTACAGATTCTATTTCAAGTATCTGTTGTATTGGTGCTTCTGCACCAGATCGATTTCCTTCAAGTTCTTCTAAGATGGACAGTGCTTCAGAATCTTCATGAGTCAATTCCTGAGAAATGATTCCCAATTCTCTATATTCTGATTTTTTCAGAAATAATTTTTTTTAAAGTAATTTTTACGAGCAAAAAGATTGAGGTCCTTCTCCATATTGAACCTGTCAAATGATTGGGTAGGGGAGAATGAGAGACCCTTGTTTAGTACCTCTTACGAATAATATAGGAGTCATTTGGGTGACATCTAGTGCGCAGTAGAGATGAGCGCCTGAAATTTTTCGGGTTTTGTGTTTTGGTTTTGGGTTCGGTTCCGCGGCCGTGTTTTGGGTTCGAACGCGTTTTGGCAAAACCTCACCGAATTTTTTTTGTCGGATTCGGGTGTGTTTTGGATTCGGGTGTTTTTTTCAAAAAACACTAAAAAACAGCTTAAATCATAGAATTTGGGGGTCATTTTGATCCCAAAGTATTATTAACCTCAAAAACCATAATTTACACTCATTTTCAGTCTATTCTGAATACCTCACACCTCACAATATTATTTTTAGTCCTAAAATTTGCACCGAGGTCGCTGTGTGAGTAAGATAAGCGACCCTAGTGGCCGACACAAACACCGGGCCCATCTAGGAGTGGCACTGCAGTGTCACGCAGGATGTCCCTTCCAAAAAACCCTCCCCAAACAGCACATGACGCAAAGAAAAAAAAAGGCGCAATGAGGTAGCTGTGTGAGTAAGATTAGCGACCCTAGTGGCCGACACAAACACCGGGCCCATCTAGGAGTTGCACTGCAGTGTCACGCAGGATGGCCCTTCCAAAAAACCCTCCCCAAACAGCACATGACGCAAAGAAAAAAAGAGGCGCAATGAGGTAGCTGTGTGAGTAAGATTAGCGACCCTAGTGGCCGACACAAACACCGGGCCCATCTAGGAGTGGCACTGCAGTGTCACGCAGGATGTCCCTTCCAAAAAACCCTCCCCAAACAGCACATGACGCAAAGAAAAAAAGAGGCGCAATGAGGTAGCTGACTGTGTGAGTAAGATTAGCGACCCTAGTGGCCGACACAAACACCGGGCCCATCTAGGAGTGGCACTGCAGTGTCACGCAGGATGTCCCTTCCAAAAAACCCTCCCCAATCAGCACATGATGCAAAGAAAAAGAAAAGAAAAAAGAGGTGCAAGATGGAATTGTCCTTGGGCCCTCCCACCCACCCTTATGTTGTATAAACAAAACAGGACATGCACACTTTAACCAACCCATCATTTCAGTGACAGGGTCTGCCACACGACTGTGACTGATATGACGGGTTGGTTTGGACCCCCCCCAAAAAAGAAGCAATTAATCTCTCCTTGCACAAACTGGCTCTACAGAGGCAAGATGTCCACCTCATCTTCACCCTCCGATATATCACCGTGTACATCCCCCTCCTCACAGATTATCAATTCGTCCCCACTGGAATCCACCATCTCAGCTCCCTGTGTACTTTGTGGAGGCAATTGCTGCTGGTCAATGTCTCCGCGGAGGAATTGATTATAATTCATTTTAATGAACATCATCTTCTCCACATTTTCTGGATGTAACCTCGTACGCCGATTGCTGACAAGGTGAGCGGCGGCACTAAACACTCTTTCGGAGTACACACTTGTGGGAGGGCAACTTAGGTAGAATAAAGCCAGTTTGTGCAAGGGCCTCCAAATTGCCTCTTTTTCCTGCCAGTATAAGTACGGACTGTGTGACGTGCCTACTTGGATGCGGTCACTCATATAATCCTCCACCATTCTTTCAATGTTGAGAGAATCATATGCAGTGACAGTAGACGACATGTCCGTAATCGTTGTCAGGTCCTTCAGTCCGGACCAGATGTCAGCATCAGCAGTCGCTCCAGACTGCCCTGCATCACCGCCAGCGGGTGGGCTTGGAATTCTGAGCCTTTTCCTCGCACCCCCAGTTGCGGGAGAATGTGAAGGAGGAGATGTTGACAGGTCGCGTTCCGCTTGACTTGACAATTTTGTCACCAGCAGGTCTTTGCACCCCAGCAGACTTGTGTCTGCCGGAAAGAGAGATCCAAGGTAGGCTTTAAATCTAGGATCGAGCACGGTGGCCAAAATGTAGTGCTCTGATTTCAACAGATTGACCACCCGTGAATCCTTGTTAAGCGAATTAAGGGCTGCATCCACAAGTCCCACATGCCTAGCGGAATCGCTCCCTTTTAGCTCCTTCTTCAATGCCTCCAGCTTCTTCTGCAAAAGCCTGATGAGGGGAATGACCTGACTCAGGCTGGCAGTGTCTGAACTGACTTCACGTGTGGCAAGTTCAAAGGGCATCAGAACCTTGCACAACGTTGAAATCATTCTCCACTGCACTTGAGACAGGTGCATTCCACCTCCTATATCGTGCTCAATTGTATAGGCTTGAATGGCCTTTTGCTGCTCCTCCAACCTCTGAAGCATATAGAGGGTTGAATTCCACCTCGTTACCACTTCTTGCTTCAGATGATGGCAGGGCAGGTTCAGTAGTTTTTGGTGGTGCTCCAGTCTTCTGTACGTGGTGCCTGTACGCCGAAAGTGTCCCGCAATTTTTCTGGCCACCGACAGCATCTCTTGCACGCCCCTGTCGTTTTTTAAAAAATTCTGCACCACCAAATTCAAGGTATGTGCAAAACATGGGACGTGCTGGAATTTGCCCATATTTAATGCACACACAATATTGCTGGCGTTGTCCGATGCCACAAATCCACAGGAGAGTCCAATTGGGGTAAGCCATTCCGCGATGATCTTCCTCAGTTGCCGTAAGAGGTTTTCAGCTGTGTGCGTATTCTGGAAAGCGGTGATACAAAGCGTAGCCTGCCTAGGAAAGAGTTGGCGTTTGCGAGATGCTGCTACTGGTGCCGCCGCTGCTGTTCTTGCGGCGGGAGTCCATACATCTACCCAGTGGGCTGTCACAGTCATATAGTCCTGACCCTGCCCTGCTCCACTTGTCCACATGTCCGTGGTTAAGTGGACATTGGGTACAACTGCATTTTTTAGGACACTGGTGAGTCTTTTTCTGACGTCCGTGTACATTCTCGGTATCGCCTGCCTAGAGAAGTGGAACCTAGATGGTATTTGGTAACGGGGGCACACTGCCTCAATAAATTGTCTAGTTCCCTGTGAACTAACGGCGGATACCGGACGCACGTCTAACACCAACATAGTTGTCAAGGCCTCAGTTATCCGCTTTGCAGTAGGATGACTGCTGTGATATTTCATCTTCCTCGCAAAGGACTGTTGAACAGTCAATTGCTTACTGGAAGTAGTACAAGTGGGCTTACGACTTCCCCTCTGGGATGACCATCGACTCCCAGCGGCAACAACAGCAGCGCCAGCAGCAGTAGGCGTTACACGCAAGGATGCACCGGAGGAATCCCAGGCAGGAGAGGACTCGTCAGAATTGCCAGTGACATGGCCTGCAGGACTATTGGCATTCCTGGGGAAGGAGGAAATTGACACTGAGGGAGTTGGTGGGGTGGTTTGCGTGAGCTTGGTTACAAGAGGAAGGGATTTACTGGTCAGTGGACTGCTTCCGCTGTCACCCAAAGTTTTTGAACTTGTCACTGACTTATTATGAATGCGCTGCAGGTGACGTATAAGGGAGGATGTTCCGAGGTGGTTAACGTCCTTACCCCTACTTATTACAGCTTGACAAAGGGAACACACGGCTTGACACCTGTTGTCCGCATTTCTGGTGAAATACCTCCACACCGAAGAGCTGATTTTTTTGGTATTTTCACCTGGCATGTCAACGGCCATATTCCTCCCACGGACAACAGGTGTCTCCCCGGGTGCCTGACTTAAACAAACCACCTCACCATCAGAATCCTCCTGGTCAATTTCCTCCCCAGCGCCAGCAACACCCATATCCTCCTCATCCTGGTGTACTTCAACACTGACATCTTCAATCTGACTATCAGGAACTGGACTGCGGGTGCTCCTTCCAGCACTTGCAGGGGGCGTGCAAATGGTGGAAGGCGCATGCTCTTCACGTCCAGTGTTGGGAAGGTCAGGCATCGCAACCGACACAATTGGACTCTCCTTGTGGATTTGGGATTTCGAAGAATGCACAGTTCTTTGCTGTGCTGCTTTTGCCAGCTTGAGTCTTTTCATTTTTCTAGCGAGAGGCTGAGTGCTTCCATCCTCATGTGAAGCTGAACCACTAGCCATGAACATAGGCCAGGGCCTCAGCCGTTCCTTGCCACTCCGTGTGGTAAATGGCATATTGGCAAGTTTACGCTTCTCCTCCGACAATTTTATTTTAGGTTTTGGAGTCCTTTTTTTTCTGATATTTGGTGTTTTGGATTTGACATGCTCTGTACTATGACATTGGGCATCGGCCTTGGCAGACGACGTTGCTGGCATTTCATCGTCTCGGCCATGACTAGTGGCAGCAGCTTCAGCACGAGGTGGAAGTGGATCTTGATCTTTCCCTAATTTTGGAACCTCAACATTTTTGTTCTCCATATTTTAATAGGCACAACTAAAAGGCACCTCAGGTAAACAATGGAGATGGATACTAGTATACAATTATGGACTGCCTGCCGACTGCAGACACAGAGGTAGCCACAGCCGTGAACTACCGTACTGTACTGTGTCTGCAGCTAATATAGACTGGTTGATAAAGAGAAGATGTCTATGTAACTATGTATGTATAAAGAAGAATGAAAAAAATCCACGGTTAGGTGGTATACAATTATGGACGGACTGCCTGCTGAGTGCAGACACAGAGGTAGCCACAGCCGTGAACTACCGTACTGTACTGTGTCTGCAGCTAATATAGACTGGTTGATAAAGAGAAGATGTCTATGTAACTATGTATGTATAAAGAAGAATGAAAAAAAACCACGGTTAGGTGGTATACAATTATGGACGGACTGCCTGCCGAGTGCAGACACAGAGGTAGCCACAGCCGTGAACTACCGTACTGTACTGTGTCTGCAGCTAATATAGACTGGTTGATAAAGAGAAGATGTCTATGTAACTATGTATGTATAAAGAAGAATGAAAAAAATCCACGGTTAGGTGGTATTACAATTATGGACGGACTGCCTGCCGAGTGCAGAGACACAGAGGTAGCCACAGCCGTGAACTACCGTTCTGTGTCTGCTGCGACTGGATGATAAATGATATAAAAAATATATATATATCACTACTGCAGCCGGACAGGTATATATTATATATTATATAATGACGGACCTGCTGGACACTGTCTGTCAGCAGAATGAGTTTTATTTTTATAGAATAAAAAAAAAACACAAGTGAAGTCACACGACGAGTGTTTAACTTTTTCAGGCAATCACAATATAAGTATACTACTAACTATACTGGTGGTCAGTGTGGTCAGGTCACTGGTCAGTCACACTGGCAGTGGCACTCCTGCAGCAAAAGTGTGCACTGTTTAATTTTAATATAATATGTACTCCTGGCTCCTGCTATAACCTATAACTGGCACTGCAGTAGTGCTCCCCAGTCTCCCCCACAATTATAAGCTGTGTGAGCTGAGCAGTCAGACAGATATATATAATATTATATATAGATAATAGATGATGCAGCACACTGGCCTGAGCCTGAGCAGTGCACACAGATATGGTATGTGACTGACTGAGTCACTGTGTGTATCGCTTTTTTCAGGCAGAGAACGGATATATTAAATAAACTGCACTGTGTGTCTGGTGGTCACTCACTATATAATATATTATGTACTCCTGGCTCCTGCTATAACCTATAACTGGCACTGCAGTAGTGCTCCCCAGTCTCCCCCACAATTATAAGCTGTGTGAGCTGAGCAGTCAGACAGATATATATAATATTATATATAGATAATAGATGATGCAGCACACTGGCCTGAGCCTGAGCAGTGCACACAGATATGGTATGTGACTGACTGAGTCACTGTGTGTATCGCTTTTTTCAGGCAGAGAACGGATATATTAAATAAACTGCACTGTGTGTCTGGTGGTCACTCACTATATAATATATTATGTACTCCTGGCTCCTGCTATAACCTATAACTGGCACTGCAGTAGTGCTCCCCAGTCTCCCCCACAATTATAAGCTGTGTGAACTGAGCAGTCAGACAGATATATATAATATTATATATAGATAATAGATGATGCAGCACACTGGCCTGAGCCTGAGCAGTGCACACAGATATGGTATGTGACTGACTGAGTCACTGTGTGTATCGCTTTTTTCAGGCAGAGAACGGATATATTAAATAAACTGCACTGTGTGTCTGGTGGTCACTCACTATATAATATATTATGTACTCCTGGCTCCTGCTATAACCTATAACTGGCACTGCAGTAGTGCTCCCCAGTCTCCCCCACAATTATAAGCTGTGTGAGCTGAGCAGTCAGACAGATATATATAATATTATATATAGATAATAGATGATGCAGCACACTGGCCTGAGCCTGAGCAGTGCACACAGATATGGTATGTGACTGACTGAGTCACTGTGTGTATCGCTTTTTTCAGGCAGAGAACGGATATATTAAATAAACTGCACTGTGTGTCTGGTGGTCACTCACTATATAATATATTATGTACTCCTGGCTCCTGCTATAACCTATAACTGGCACTGCAGTAGTGCTCCCCAGTCTCCCCCACAATTATAAGCTGTGTGAGCTGAGCAGTCAGACAGATATATATAATATTATATATAGATAATAGATGATGCAGCACACTGGCCTGAGCCTGAGCAGTGCACACAGATATGGTATGTGACTGAGTCACTGTGTGCTGTGTATCGCTTTTTTCAGGCAGAGAACGGATTATAAAGTAAACTGCACTGTCCTCACTAGTAAACTCTCTCCACTCAGTCTCTACACTTCTACAGTAACAGTACTCCTCCTAGTCAGCTCCAGTAAATCTCTCTCAGTCTCTTATAATCTAAATGGAGAGGACGCCAGCCACGTCCTCTCCCTATCAATCTCAATGCACGTGTGAAAATGGCGGCGACGCGCGGCTCCTTATATAGAATCCGAGTCTCGCGATAGAATCCGAGCCTCGCGAGAATCCGACAGCGTCATGATGACGTTCGGGCGCGCTCGGGTTAACCGAGCAAGGCGGGAAGATCCGAGTCGCTCGGACCCGTGAAAAAAAACATGAAGTTCTGGCGGGTTCGGATTCAGAGAAACCGAACCCGCTCATCTCTAGTGCGCAGCTCTTTTAATTTTAATCACGATTTCTTTCTTATTCACACTACTTTACTTTTCCTTTTAATATTCGCTGGTTTTACAATAAGGGCTCTTAGCAGAAGTGCGACCAAAAGGATCGCAGAACGGCGTCTAAATTTTATCAAGCAGTTTCTGAGTAGCTGCAGACTTACTCCTACCTTGCCCTTGCGATCACTTCAGACCATTTAGTTCCTGTTTTGATGTCACAAACACGCCCTGTGTTCGGCCAGCCACTCCCCCGTTTCCCCAGGCACGCCTGCGTTTTTATCTGACACGCCTGCGTTTTTCAGCACACTCCCGGAAAACGGTCAGTTACCTCCCAGAAATGCCCCATTCCTATCAATCACTCAGCGTCCAACAGTGCGACTGAAAAGCGTCGCTAGACCTTGTGTGAAACTGCATCGGCTTTTATGAAAGTACGTCGCGCGTGCGCACTGCGCCCCATACGAATGCGCAGAACTGCCGCTTTTTTACCTAATCGCCGCCCTGCGACCGAAAGCAGCTAGCGATCAACTCGGAATGAGGACCAGTGGGTGTTTTATTCTTGTCTCTAATAGATCCAGTACTCTAACCCAGTGGTTCACAACTGGGAACAGCCACCAATGCAAAACCCCCATGTTTTGGTTTTGGCTCTAAGTTATTGTCATGTTTTGGCAACCCCAACCTCAAGTGTTTAAAAAAATAAAAATAAAAAATAAAACGTATATATACACTGCTCAAAAAAATAAAGGGAACACTAAAATAACACATCCTAGATCTCAATGAATGAAATATTCTTATTAAATACTTTGTTCTTTACATAGTTGAATGTGCTGACAACAAAATTACACAAAAATTATCAATGGAAATCAAATTTATTAACCCATGGAGGTCTGGATTTGGAGTCACACTCAAAATTAAAGTGGAAAAACACACTACAGGCTGATCCAACTTTGATGTAATGTCCTTAAAAGAAAACAAGTCAAAATGAGGCTCAGTAGTGTGTGTGGCCTCCACGTGCCTGTATGACCTCCCTACAACGCCTGGGCATGCTCCTGATGAGGTGGCTGATGGTCTCCTGAGGGATCTCCTCCCAGACCTGGACTAAAGCATCCGCCAACTCCTGGACAGTCTGTGGTGTGTTGGTGGATGGAGTGAGACATGATGTCCCAGATGTGCTCAATTGGATTCAGGTCTGGGGTACGGGCGGGCAAGTCCATAGCATCAATGCCTTCGTCATGCAGGAACTGCTGACACACTCCAGCCACGAGTTCTAGCATTGTCTTGCATTAGGAGGAACCCAGGGCCAACCGCACCAGCATATGGTCTCACAAGGGGTCTGAGGATCTCATCTAGGTACCTAATGGCAGTCAGGCTACCTCTGGCGAGCACATGGAGGGCTGTGCGGCCCCCCAAAGAAATGCCACCGCACACCATTACTGACCCACTGCCAAACCGGTCAGGCTGGAGGATGTTGCAGGAAGCAGAACATTCTCCTTGGCGTCTCCAGACTCTGTCACGTCTGTCACATGTGCTCAGTGAGAACCTGCTTTCATCTGGGAAGAGCACAGGGCGCCAGTGGCGAATTTGCCAATCTTGGTGTTATCTGGCAAATGCCAAACGTCCTGCACAGTGTTGGGCTGTAAGCACAACCCCCACCTGTGGACGTCAGGTCCTCATACCACCATCATGGAGTCTGTTTCTGATCGTTTGAGAAGACACATGCACATTTGTGGCTTGCTGGAGGTCATTTTGCAGGGCTCTGGCAGTGCTCCTCCTGTTCCTCCATGCACAAAGGCGGAGGTAGCGGTCCTGCTGCTGGGTTGTTGCCCTCCTACGGCCTCCTCCATGTCTCCTGATGTACTGGCCTGTTTCCTGGTAGCGCCTCCATGCTCTGGACACTACGCTGACAGACACAGCAAACCTTCTTGCCACAGCTCGCATTGATGTGCCATCCTGGATGAGCTGCACTACCTGATCCACTTGTGTGGGTTGTAGACTCCGTCTCATGCTACCACTAGAGTGAAAGCACCGCCAGCTTTCAAAAGTGACCAAAACATCAGCCAGAAA
Source organism: Pseudophryne corroboree (assembly GCF_028390025.1). Classification (NCBI taxonomy): domain Eukaryota; kingdom Metazoa; phylum Chordata; class Amphibia; order Anura; family Myobatrachidae; genus Pseudophryne; species Pseudophryne corroboree. The sequence goes on from NC_086446.1 coordinate 734,807,898, forward strand.
GCATAGGAGCTGAGAAGTGGTCTGTGGTCACCACCTGCAGAACAACTCCTTTATTGGGGGTGTCTTGCTAATTGCCTATAATTTCCACCTGATGTCTATTCCATTTGCACAACAGCATGTGAAATTGATTGTCAATCAGTGTTGCCTTCTAAGTGGACAGTTTGATTTCACAGAAGTGTGATTGACTTGGAGTTACGTTGTGTTGTTTAAGTGTTCCCTTTATTTTTTTGAGCAGTGTGTATATATATATATATATATATATATATATATACATACACAGGTTGAGTATCCCATATCCAAATATTCCGAAATACGGAATATTCCGAAATACAGAATTTTTTTAGTGAGGCTCAGATAGTGAAAACTTTGTTTTCTGATGGCTCAATATACACAAACTTAATTTGATACACAAAGTATTAAAAATATTGTATTAAATGACCTTCAGGCTGTGTGTACAAGGTGAATATGAAACATAAATGAATTGTGTGTATATACACAAAGTTTGTTTAATGCACAAAGTTATTAAAAATATAGGCTAAAATGACTTTCAGGCTGCATGTATAAGGTGTATATGAAACATAAAGGCATTCTGTGCTTAGAATTGGGTCCCATCGACATGATATCTCATTATGGTATGCAATTATTCCAAAATACGGAAAAATCCGATATCCAAAATACCTCTGGTCCCAAGCATTTTGGATATGGGATACTCAACCTGTATATATATATATATTAGTGATGTGCACCGGACATTTTTCGGGTTTTGTGTTTTGGTTTTGGATTCGGTTCCGCGGCCGTGTTTTGGATTCGGACGCGTTTTGGCAAAACCTCCCTGAAAATTTTTTGTCGGATTCGGGTGTGTTTTGGATTCGGGTGTTTTTTTTTACAAAAAAAACCCTAAAAAACAGCTTAAATCATAGAATTTGGGGGTCATTTTGATCCCATAGTATTATTAACCTTAATAACCATAATTTCCACTCATTTCCAGTCTATTCTGAACACCTCACACCTCACAATATTATTTTTAGTCATAAAAATTTGCACCGAGGTCGCTGGATGACTAAGCTAAGCGACCCAAGTGGCCGACACAAACACCTGGCCCATCTAGGAGTGGCACTGCAGTGTCAGACAGGATGGCAGCTTTAAAAAATAGTCCCCAAACAGCACATGATGCAAAGAAAAAAAGAGGTGAACCAAGGTCGCTTGATGGTTAAGCTAAGCGACCCAAGTGGCCGACACAAACAACTGGCCCATCTAGGAGTGGCACTGCAGTGTCAGACAGGATGGCACTTCAAAAAATAGTTCAGGAACTGGACTGCGGGTCCTCCTTCCAGCACTTGCAGGGGGCGTGCAAATGGTGGAAGGCGCCACCTCTTCCCGTCCAGTGTTGGGAAGGTCAGGCATCGCAACCGAAACAATTGGACTCTCCTTGGGGATTTGTGATTTAGAAGAACGCACAGAAGGCCATGACTAGTGGCAGCAGCTTCAGCACGAGGTGGAAGTGGATCTTGATCTTTCCCTATTTTACCCTCCACATTTTTGTTCTCCATTTTTTAATGTGTGGAATTATATGCCAGTAATATATCAATAGCAATGGCGTACTGTACCATACTGCTATATATTATATACTTGTGTTCAGCAAAATTATGCACTCTCCTCCTACTATATATACTGCGCAAAACTTAAATGCACCACAGGTATGGATGGATAGTATACTTGACGACACAGAGGTAGGTAGAGCAGTGGACTACTGTACCGTACTGATATAATACTGGTGGTCACTGGTCAGCAAAATTCTGCACTGTCCTCCTACTATATACTACAATGCAGCACAGATATGAAGCGTTTTTCAGGCAGAGAACGTAGATATTTTCAGCACACTGAGCACAGATATTTGCAAGCACACTGAGCACAGATATTTGCAGCACACTGAGCACAGATATTTGCAGCACACTGAGCACAGATATTTGCAGCACACTGAGCACAGATATTTGCAGCACACTGAACACAACTGATAGAACGCTTTCCCTATCATCTCCAATGCACGAGTGAAAATGGCGGCGACGCGCGGCTCCTTATATAGAATACGAATCTCACGAGAATCCGACAGCGGGATGATGACGTTCGGGCGCGCTCGGGTTAACCGAGCAATATGGGAGAATCCGAGTATGCCTCGGAACCGTGTAAAATGGATGAAGTTCGGGGGGTGGTTCGGAATCTGAGGAACCGAACCCGCTCATCACTAATATATATATATAAATACGGCATCAACAGTGAACCCGAATAAAAATATACTGAATTTACAAGTGACTTCAGAGACTAATTTCTGGGCGTGAGTGCACCTTCCACCTAGGTGGTTGTTGTGGTATATTGGTGGCCTCTCAGGTCATTAGGAGCACCCGCCGTCGTTATTATTTTTGATGAGAGTGCAGGATCTTCCAAGACTATATATATATATATATATATCTTCCAAGACTATATATATATATATATATATATATAAAACTTCAAAAATTGCTAAAAACATCTAAAATCATGTAACTTGAAGGACAGTATGTAGTATTGCAGCATGAACTACAGCCCACACCCGCTCCATACATACTCCTGTGTAACATGACATCTGAAATCACTCGGGAAGGACTATGGGGGTCATTCCGACCCGATCGCACGCTGCAGTTCGCAGCACAGCGATCGGGTCAGAACTGCGCATGCCATATGGTGATGTCCGTCGTTACCTAGTGATCACCTCTGCCTGATTGACAGGCAGAGGCGTTCGCTGGGCGGGAGGGTGTGGCACGGCGGCGTGCGGCCGCCGTTTTGGGGGGGGGGGGGGCGGTCCGGCCAAAGCAGGTGTGGCCTGACCGTGCTGGGGGCGGGCCGCAGCGGCTGCGTGATGTCACACGCAGGAGCCAATTACAGAACCAATAATCAGACAGTTACCAAGCCAATCTTCCATGTTTATAAAGGACCAAACATGAAGGAGATAGCTTCTAGTTGTACACAGTATGTGCTACTTAGTTGAGGTCACACACCCTGCTGACCTCGATGGTGGAGAGGGCAGTTCAAAAGGTAAGATTTGCACACTTGTTACTGTGGCACAGATTTATCAAGCCTTGGAAAGTGATAAATAGCACAGTGATAAAGTACCAGCCAATCAGCTCCTAACTGCCATTTTTCAAACACAGCCTGTAACATGACAGTTAGGAGCTGATTTGTTGGTACTTTATCACCGTGCAATGTATCACTCTCCAAGGCTTGATAAATCTGAGCCTGTGTCCCATACTTACCTACTCTCCCGGGGAGCTGCAGGAGGCTCCCGTTATTTGGGGTAGCCCCCCGCACGCCCGGAAGAGTGTGCAGGTCTCCTGCATCCTGCTCGCACCCTAGTGATGCGAGCAGGATGGAGAGATAACCTCACGCATTCGCGGGTCCGTCGGGTGGAGAAGGGGTTACAGCCCCGCCCCCTTCCCGCGGACCCGCGAATCGCGGCATTTCCTGATACAGGGTGGGGCTTAGTGATGTCAGTCTGGCCCCGCCCCCCGAAGACACTTGCAGCGTCTCCTCTCCGGGCTTCTCCCGGAGAGGAGACATACAATGTAGGTAAGTATGCTGTGTCCGTATGTAGTATATCCCTTGTTTCTTGAGGAGACCCAGAACACGGCATGTAGATAACAAGATGCAGCAATCAACATAGGGGGTAATTCAGAGTTGATCGCAGCAGCAAATTTGTAATCAGTTGAGCAAAACCATGGGGGTCATTCCGAGTTGTTCGCTCGTTGCCGATTTTCGCTATGCTGCGATTTGCTGCTAATTGCGCATGCGCAAGGCATGCAGGGCGCATGCGCTTAGTTATTTAACTAAAAACTTATCAGATTTTCTGTGGATCCTGCGGCGCTTTTCAGTCACTCTGATGATCAGTGAATGATTGACAGGAAAGGGGCGTTTCTGGGTGGTAACTGAGCGTTTTCCAGGAGTGTGCTAAAAAACGCAGGCGTGCCAGGGAAAAACGCGGGAGTGGCTGGAGAAATGGGGGAGTGGCTGGCCGAACGCAGGGCGTGTTTGTGACGTCAAACCAGGAACTAAACGGACTGAGCTGATCGCAATCTGTGCGTAGGTCTGGAGCGACTCAGAAACTGCAAGGAATTATTTATTAGCAATTCTGCTAATCTTTCGTTCGCTATTCTGCTATGCTAAGATACACTCCCAGAGGGCGGTGGCCCAGCGTGTGCAATGCTGCTAAAAGCAGCTAGCGAGCGAACAACTCGGAATGAGGGCCCATGTGCACTGCAGGGGGTGCAGATGTAACATGTGCAGAGAGAGTTAGATTTGGGTGGGTTATATTGTTTCTGTGCAGGGTAAATACTGGCTGTTTTATTTTTACACTGCAATTTAGATTTCAGTTTGAACACAACCCACCCAAATCTAACTCTCTCTGCACATGTTACATCTGCCACACCTGCAGTGCACATGGGGGTTAATTCCGTGTTGATTGCTCGCTACCGTTTTTCGCTGCGCAGCGATCAGCTCAAAACTTGGCAAAACTGCACATGCATATGCACCGCAATGCGCAGGTGCGTCGTACGGGTACAAAGCGGATCGTTGCTGAGCGATGGATTTACCAAAGAATCCATTCGCACAGCCGATCGCAAGGAGATTGACAGAAATAGGGCGTGTATGGGTGTCAACTGACCGTTTTCTGGGAGTGTTTGGAAAAACGCAGGCGTATCCAAGCGTTTGCAGGGTGGGTGTCTGACGTCAATTCCGGAACCAAAAAGACTGACGTGATCGCAGTAAGTCCAGACCTACTCAGAAACTGCACAAACTGTTTTTGCAGAGCTCGGCTGCAAAGCCGTTCGCACACTTGCAAAGCGAAAATACACTCCCCCGTGGACGGCGACTATGCGTTTGCACAGTTGCTAAAAGTACCTAGCGAGCGATCAACTTGGAATGACCCGGAGCCTAGCCTGAGCACATGGGGGAGAGCCACAGGTACCTATGTAATGGTGGCAGGCAGTGCACTCACCAGGCAGTGGCGGAGGTTCCTCTTGCTGCGGGTGGCCATGGCGGTGTCTGCAGTGGGTGGTGTCCCTGTTCAAACTCGTCCTCCCAGCATCCCCTGGGCAGCTCCTTACTGAGAAGAGGCACATCCCCGGACCAGCCCGTATGCTGGAAGGACACTGGACTGCTGCACGAATGGAGGAGGAGATGGCGGAGCAGGGCAGAGCCAGCCCGGACTATTTTGATGCCCTAGGGGCCTAGGCAATAGTCTCACTGGTGCCCCCCTGGAGATAGTGGGTGAATGGGAAGGTTGACAAGGAGATAGCGGGTGTCAGGGAGATATTGGGTAATTGGGGAGGCAGGGGTGACAGGGAGATAGTGGGTGACATGGTGTGGGTGACAGATAGAGTGGGTGACATGGTGAGGGTGACAGGGAGACACTGGGTGACAGGGAGATAGAGCAGTGAGGGAACAGAGGACTGGAGAGAAGTGCCTATGTGGTAGAGGGTGAGATTGGGGGTGCCTCAGATGGTGGGGGCTGGAGCAGTGAGGAAACAGAGAGGAGAGAGGAGCCTGTGTGGGGAAGAGGTGGGCCAGGAGGAGGTGGTTGAAGGTGCGGATGGGGTGGGGGTGCTGGATCAGTGAGGGAACAGAGAGGCTTGCGGGGGGGGGGGGGGGGGGGTGGCCGCTGGAGCAGTGAGGGAATAACAGAGAGGAGAGAGTAGCCTGTGCGGTGAAGGGGGGGCATGCATGGATGTGGCTGGAGCAGTAAGGGAACAAGAGAGGAGCCTGTGCCGGGTAGGGTAGGCCAGGGAGTGCTGCGGATGGTGGTGAGGGGGATGCTGGCGCAGTGAGGGAACAAGAGAGGAACCTGTTCATGGGAGAGGGGGGGGCATGGATGGTGGTGAGGGGGATGCTGGCGCAGTGAGGGAACAAGAGAGGAACCTGTGCATGGGAGAGGGGGGGGGGCATGGATGGGGGTGAGAGGATGCTGAAGCAGTGAGGAAGACGAGAGAGGAGCCTGTGCGGGGGAGGGGGAGCCGTGAATGGGGGTGAGGGGGATGCTGGAGCAGTGAGGAAAATGAGAGAGGAGCCTGTGCGGGGGAGTGGGGGCCGTGAATGGGGGTGAGGGGGATGCTGAAGCAGTGAGGGAACAAGACAGGAGCCTGTGCTGGGGAGGGGGGGGCACAGATGGGGGTGAGGGGGATGCTGGAGCAGGGAGGGAACGAGAGAGGAGCCTGTGCAGTGGAGGAGGGGGCCGGGAGGTGCCATGAATGGGGGTGAGGGGAATGCTGGAGCAGTGAGGAAACGAGCGAGGAGCCTGTTCGGAGGAGGGGGATGCTGGAACAGTGAGTAAACAAGAGAGGAACCTGTGCGGGGGAGGGGCCCTGGGGATGCCGCGAATGGGGGTGAGGGGGATGCTGTAGCAGGGGAGGGAGGGGGAGGGGTGTGCCGCGGTGTGGGGGGGGGGCTGGAGCAAGGGCACTGTGACCAGCCACGTTCTGGCATGTTGAGGCTGGGACGAGTCATCATACAGCCTGGACTTGGCATACACAGGCAGGGGGCGCTGTGACCGGCCACGTTCTGGCTAGGACAGGTCACCATGCAGCCCTCCCCCGGCCTACGAGACACAACATAACGCCGTCACTCTCCTTCACCTGAGCGCACACGCCGGCCGCTCCGATACCGCTCCCCGGGCGGGATGTACTAAGCCTTGAAAAGTGATAATTTCACTGTGATAAAGTCCCAGCCAATCACCTCCTAACTGTCATTTTTCAAACCCAGCCTGTGACATGGCAGTTAGGAGCTGATTGGCTGGTACTTTATCACAGTGAAATTATCACTTTTCTAAGCTTAGTACATCCCGCCCCCCTCTCTGAGCCTACGCCTCAGCTGTGCTCCGCATCCGGTCACCTCCCGCCAGCCCGCAGCCGTGTCCCGTCACCTCCCGCCAGCCCTTAGCTGTGTCCCGTCACCTCCCGCCAGCCCGCAGCCGTGTCCCGTCACCTCCCGCCAGCCCTTAGCTGTGTCCCGTCACCTCCTGCCAGCCCGCAGCCGCTCACCTGTTGCCTCAGATCACCGCACTCCAGCTCCACCACCCGTCCAGCGCCGCTCAGCCACAGCGCCTCCTGTCTCAATGGGGGGTATCATGAAGGTCCTGATTGACCACATGCCAAACTGCAGCAGGTAGGGTGGGGAGCTCTGGGTGGAGCACACGGGAGAGACTGACACTGCTGCCAGCTAGCGTCCGGCAGAGAGGGAGCCGGGTGCAGCGCTATCGTGCTGGCAGCACTGGTGTTGGTTGCGGGCATTCGGTGTGTATGCGGATGGTGCGCCTACAGCAAAACTGCGCTGTGTGCTAAGCACCATCCGCCCACAACTAGTTACGTCTCTGTTCCCTACCCAGCGGCGTTTCTAGAGAGGAGGGGACCCGTGTGCAGACTCCGTGTGTGGGCCTCCTCCTCTCCTGTAGCCGTTGCGCCGCTGCTAGTGCTCTCAGTGCTGAGACTCTGGCACGGTGCCAGAGTCTACAGCGCATGCGCAGGACTCAGAAAAATGGCCACCGCGACATTTTGCCAGAGTCCTGCGCATTCGCTGTAGACTCTGGCACTGTGCCAGAGTCTGTAGTAGTCAGTGCGCTAGCAGCGATGGCTACGGGAGAGGAGGGGACCCACACCATACTTGCCTACCTAACCCTCTCCATATGGGAGAAAATGCTCTGTTCCTGGACTTTCCTGGTAATGTATGATTGCCATCACCTGTGGTGAAACACCTTTCTTATCAAGTAACTAGCAAACCATGGGTGATGGCAATCATACATTACCAGGAAAGTCCAGGAACAGAGCATTTTCTCCCTCATGGAGAGGGTCAGGTAGGCAAGTATGGCACACACACACAGTCGCCTATGGACGCCGGAAAGATAAGTATAGAAGAAATGGGTGCAGTGTGTGCGGTGTGGGTCCCCTCTGGACCCAGAGGCCTGTGTGCACCGTGCACACTGCACCCATTATAGATACGCCATTGTCCCTACCAGTATATTTTTGGAGTCTGGGAGGAAATTGGAGGACACTTATGCAAGCATGGGGGAATATACAAACACTACACAGTTTGGACACAGATGAGAATTGAACCCAAGACCTCAGAACTGTGAGGCAGCAATGCTAACCATTACACCATTCGTGCCCCATTGTTTAATGGCTGTTGCTTGATAATATTTATGCTTTAGAAAACATAAAAAATCCAGAAAATGCAATAATTCTCTATTGAGTGACTTGTCCCCTTTGTTTTCTGTGGCTACAAATAGAATTTGTATTTTCTTATTTATCCCATTAGGTTTTCTTTACATAATTAAGCAATTCTTATCACTATGGGGGTCATTCCGAGTTGATCGCTCACTAGCAGTTTTTTACAGCCGTGCAAACGCTATGCCGCCGCTCACTGGGAGTGTATTTTAGCTAAGCAGAAGTGCGAATGGTTGTATCGCAGAGCGGCTACAAAGTTTTTTTTGTGCAGTTTCAGAGTAGCTCAAAACCTACTCAGCGCTTGCGATCACTTCAGACTGTTCAGTTCCTGTTTTGATATCACAAACCTGCCCAGCGTTCGCCCAGCCACGCCTGCATTTTTCCTGGCACACCTGCGTTTTTCCGAACACTCCCTGAAAACGGTCAGTTGACACCCAGGAACGCCCACTTCATGTCAATCACTCTGCAGCAAGCAGTGCGACTGAAATGCTTCGCTAGACCCTGTGCAAAACAACATCGTTCGTTGTGCCCGTACGACACACGTGCGCATTGCGCCGCATACGCATGCGCAGAACTGACGTTTTTTAGCCTGATTGCTGCGCTGCGAACAAATGCAGCTAGCGATCACCTCGGAATGACCCCCAATGTCAGCACCATAATGAGGGGTTGTAAAGGTTAGTCTAATCTCCATGTGATAGCACAGAGTAAGACAATAATGTGGTTTTAGTGCATTCCTTATCTACTCTTTAATACAGGTTGAGTATCCCATATCCAAATATTCCGAAATACGGAATATTCCGAAATACGGACTTTTTTGAGTGAGAGTGAGATAGTGAAAACTTTGTTTTCTGATGTCTCAATGTACACAAACTTTGTTTAATACACAAAGCTATTAATAATATTGTATTAAATGACCTTCAGGCTGTGTGTATATGGTGTATATGAAACATAAATGAATTGTGTGAATGTAGACACACTTTGTTTAATGCACAAAGTTATTAAAAATATTGGCTAAAATTCCCTTCAGGCTGTGTGTATAAGATGTATATGAAACATAAATGCATTCTGTGCTTAGATTTAGGTCCCATCACCATGATATCTCATTATGGTATCTAATTATTCCAAAATACGGAAAAATCCCATATCCAAAATACCTCTGGTCCCAAGCATTTTGGATAAGGGATACTCAACCTGTATGTATCTATTGGAAGCAGAAAGAGTTATTAATTTTCTTAGCGTCAACAAATGACATTGATCTAATTTTTATACTCGCTGTACCGCAAAAATCTTTAAAGAGACAAACATGGCATAGACAGCCCAAATCAAAATGGAATAAATACACATCTATCACAATTATTGTATAGGATCTATACACAGATCTTTCATATTTTCAATATAATAGCAATTAAATTTTTGCTATGGCACTTCAGCACAATTCCTGAAGATCTCTACAGCCCAAGTGAGGGTATTTTGCCTGTAAATCCCGATGGAGAGAGCACCATGTATCATCTGCGTCCTGAGGGTCCGGTGAGCTCCTTTATGTGTACATCAAAACCACAAGTGTATACTGCTGTACTCTGCTCAACCGTTATTGCACCTTATATGAGAAGGAACTTTTTAATGATTTTTTTATAATAAATAGTTTTTATTTTTTGGAATACATCTGTGTTTGGACCTGTGAATTACCATTGAAATAGAGGATGGATTAGAGCACAATTATATATATTGCCTCTCCATGATGTGGATATAAAGCCATTCATATTGAGTGGATTTGATTACTGAGACAGCTTGATGTGAGTGACAGAGAATTTTATACCTGTATTTAATGAGGGAAGGAGAACAGCGCTGTGGATCTCTTTTGTATGGTTTGACTTTTATATTAGGATCTCAGCAAAGGCAGAGTAGACACAGTGGGTGGAATTCAAATGCTATATCACGCCCAATCTCCTGTCTAAAATGATCCCCGTTATCATGCATATCGCACCCATAGTAATCAGGTTTAGCTGTGTAAAGGGTCGGGTGCCTTGCTACTCCAAGGATAGCAAGCTGAAATAATGATACCATGCCCCCGAGGGCAGAAACAGAACGGGTGTGGAAAGGGGTGAAAAGAATTGAATCCCGCCCCGTGAAGTGAAATATAAGCATCGTGCAGTTGGTTTATATCAGTGGTCTCCGACCTTAATTGGGGTGTGAGCTACTTTCGTAAAATAAAACCTCTGAAAGAGCTACTCCCTCTCCCCAATGCACGTGCGTTCCTGCAAAAGTGGGTGTGGCCTCACAGAAGTGGGTGTGGCCTCACAACTACAAGTAATGCCCCCCCCGCGTAGTGCCAGATACACAAATAATGCCTCTAAGCAGTGCCAGATAGAAAAATAATGCCCCTCAGCAGTACCAGATATTCAAATAATGCCTCCCAGCAGTGCCAGATACACAAATAATGCCCCCCAGCAGTGCCAGATACAATGCCCCCACCAGTGACAGATACAATTCCCCACGCAGTGCCATTTAAAATGCCCCCCGCAGTGCCAGATAAAATGCCCCACGCAGTGTCCGATACAGTGCCTGCCCCACACAGTGCTAACCCTTGCTGGCTTCTTCTACTGCCGCCAGTGCTGCTCCTCCTGTATGAGGGATGGAAGGGGAGGAGAGCACAGCACAGGGCATGCCTCTCCTGTGAAGTCCGGAGAGCGGTTGCAGTGAGGGTGACAGTCTCCGGCAATGGCGGGCATTTAAAATATGGTGCCGGTAAGTGAGCCAATCAAAACTCGCAGTACGGCAGCCAATCAGGTGCCGCCACTGCCGGTCCACGAGCTCTGATTGGCTGACGGCCAGCATCATATTAAAAATGAAGGGAGGAGGAGTGCCAGTGACTGCCCAAGCCCGTGCGTTCTGAGAGCTACCGAAAATACTACGGTGAGCTACTGGTAGCCCGCGAGCTACGGGTTGGAGACCACTGGTTTATATCTTGCAGACTAAGCCCTAGCTAACACTGAGGAGGCAATCAAGAGGTTAACAAACACTGGAACAGAACAACGGTTTAGGCAAAGCAAAGGTTAGACTCCTGACAGGGAGAGAATCTGTCAGATGCAGGCCCATCTTAACAGCAGTGTAGGCCCCTGGGCAAAGCAATGCACCGGGGCCTCTCCTCACCCTCCAGCGGTAGGGGTGAGGGGGTGCTATCAGCGACAGCTTTAATGTCCCGTGGCCGGTAGGGAGTGTTCTATCTTCTGCTCAGCATTTAGGACCTGGAGCAGTAATTTCTGCTAATTACTCCTATACTGCACAGATGGTGGGAGATGGGGCGGGAGGGAGAACACTAAACTGTAGAAGGGGCATTGGGCCCCGGTACATGACTTCCAGGGTGGTAGGGGGTGTTTAATACGCAGGGGAGGGGTAGATAGTGGAGTGGGCTAAATAGTCCTCATTTTCCAGTGGGAGGGCAGCTTGCTTGACTGCAGATAGCTCCAGTACCTGAAAATAGAATTCTTAGCTTTTAATTAGAGGTACTGGGCACTTGGAGATCAGGGTTCAGGAACCAGAGCAATCAACTGACGAAAATATAAAAATGTATACCAGACGTGTGGAGCTGGAGCAGGGACCAGATGCTGGAAGGCTGATATCTCTGGTTCTGGGCATAGTGGAGACAAGCTGCCAGTGTCCACCGAAAGGGGAGAGTCCCAGCTTTTGTAGCATATCCTCAGAAAAACTCTAAACTCGAAGAGAAATTAACAGGCTCGGATGGGTACCAATGCTTTGAAGTCAGATATCTCCGGTTCCACAGGACCGATTTTCAATAATCTGGTACCCCTGGATAAAGGGCACCCTCAGATATTAGCTTAGGGCCTTTTTACTCCAGGGGCCCATTGAGCCCATATGAAAAGATGGCCCTGGTCAGATGGGCAGAGTATCCACAGGACAGACACAAGGTGCAGAAACCTTGGACAGGGACCAGCAGCTTACAAAACTGTATAAACTACTGCATAATGGGCAAGGAGGAGCTGGCCTGGCTGCCTTATAACAGGGAGATCCACCAATCAGCACAGCCAGTGAGAAAGACTCCTACAGTAATGAACAACTGAATGCAGCTGCAGCGCTGTATGTAGCACATTGCCCTGCTGTCATTACATAACAATATTGCTAGGCAACCAGAGATGCAGTAGCTAACTGGTGACCGAGTTGCCGAGCAACGAGCGGGACTGCCAGCCTTTGTGGCCGGAAGATGCAACATCCTGGTTGCTGGGCAACAACCGGGACTCAAGAACAGTACAAGCTGAGCTCTGAAGTTACGGTGGTACATAACTACTTCTCTTGTCTGTGCTACCGGACTTCTGACCATTCTTCTCTAAAGCAGAATTTTGTCCACACAAAACGCTGATCTGATCTTGATTTGTTGTATTACTGTACTGAATCAGTTGGGGTTTTTGGAGTGTGAAGGGTATAACTTTGGAATACATATTGCACTGTTTACCGGCAAGCGGGATGCTTGCTGTCAAGATCCCGACAGAGGCATCCTGCCCGCCAGAATGTCGGCAGTGGGGCGAGCGCTAAGAGTCCCCTTGCGGGCTCGGTGGCTCACTGCGCTCACTACAGGTTCTATTCTCACTCTATGGGTGTCGTTGATGCCCACGAGTAGGAATTGCACCTGTGCGGTGAGATTCCAGCGGTCGGCATTGTCGGCTGTCAGGATTCCGGCGTCGGTATCCTGACCGCCGGGATTCCGACAGCCGGCAAATTGATTGCATCCCATAACTTTATGGTTAATTTACTTTTAATATTTTTTTTAAACATAACTGCAGGTAGGGGCGTAGCCAGAAAATTGTGGGCCCAATAACAACAGTTTGAAGGGGCCCCTGTCTCAGTGCTTCTAGAGAGACACCACTGCAGCACTCAATACTATACCCCACTGTAGTGCCCTAGTTTATTTCATGAACCATAGTAGTGCCTTAGTTCACATGATGTCACATTGTAGGGCTGCCAGTACACATTATGCCACACAGTACCCCGAATTCACATTATGACATACGAGTGTCCCCAGTTCATATTCTGCACATTACAGTACCCCCAGTTCATATTATGCCTCACTGTAGTGTCTCCACTTCATATTCTGTCACATTACAGTGCCACAGTTTATATAATGTCAATTATAATGCCTTCCAGATCATTATATACCACATTACAATGAACAGGTCCAGAGGCATATTTACATATATTGGAGGCCCCAAAGCAAAAGTTTTAAGGGGCCCTATAAATCACCCAATGGTGAAAAATGTGTATAACACATATAACTGTGATAGGGTAGGTGGCCCCTGTTAGCTCTGGGCCCCATAGCAGCTGCACTGCCTGCACCTATGGTAGCTGCACCCTTGTATATAACACATGTAACTGTGATAGGGAAGGTGGCCCCTCTCAGCTCTGGGCCCCATAGCAGCTGCAGTCCCTGCACCTATGGTAGCTACACCCTTGTATATAACACATGTAACTGTGATAGGGAAGGTGGCCCCTCTCAGCTCTGAGCCCCATAGCAGCTGCACTCCCTGCCCCTACAGTATGGTAGCTACGCCCTTGTATATAACACATGTAACTGTGGGGGTAATTCTGAGTTGATCGCAGCAGGAACTTTGGTGGTCATTCCGAGTTGTTCGCTATTTTTTTTCGTTCGCACAAGGTATGTGCAAAATTGCGAACATGTTGCAAAATAGCGAATATCCGCCTCCAACGGTTTTTTGCTAATTCGTCCGCAGTATTACACAAAGTGGGCGTACGCCAAATGACATTGCAGCAGTGCGAAACCATCGCATTAACACAAACCTCATCGTAAAAATACTAAGTTTTCGTAGATTTACACATTTTTCTTAAAAGTGCACACTTTTGCGGAAAAACACACAACAATGGGGGTCATTCCGAGTTGTTCGCTCGTTATTTTTTTCTCGCAACGGAGCGATTAGTCGCTAATGCGCATGCGCCCAATGGTGAAAAATGTGTATAACACATATAACTGTGATAGGGTAGGTGGCCCCTGTTAGCTCTGGGCCCCATAGCAGCTGCACTGCCTGCACCTATGGTAGCTGCACCCTTGTATATAACACATGTAACTGTGATAGGGAAGGTGGCCCCTCTCAGCTCTGGGCCCCATAGCAGCTGCAGTCCCTGCACCTATGGTAGCTACACCCTTGTATATAACACATGTAACTGTGATAGGGAAGGTGGCCCCTCTCAGCTCTGAGCCCCATAGCAGCTGCACTCCCTGCCCCTACAGTATGGTAGCTACGCCCTTGTATATAACACATGTAACTGTGGGGGTAATTCTGAGTTGATCGCAGCAGGAACTTTGGTGGTCATTCCGAGTTGTTCGCTATTTTTTTTCGTTCGCACAAGGTATGTGCAAAATTGCGAACATGTTGCAAAATAGCGAATATCCGCCTCCAATGGTTTTTTGCTAATTCGTCCGCAGTATTACACAAAGTGGGCGTACGCCAAATGACATCGCAGCAGTGCGAAACCATCGCATTAACACAAACCTCATCGTAAAAATACTAAGTTTTCGTAGATTTACACATTTTTCTTAAAAGTGCACACTTTTGCGGAAAAACACACAACAATGGGGGTCATTCCGAGTTGTTCGCTCGTTATTTTTTTCTCGCAACGGAGCGATTAGTCGCTAATGCGCATGCGCAATGTCCGCAGTGCGACTGCGCCAAGTAAATTTGCTATGCAGTTAGGAATTTTACTCACGGCATTACAAGGTTTTTTCTTCGTTCTGGTGATCGTAATGTGATTGACAGGAAGAGGGTGTTTCTGGGCGGAAACTGGCCGTTTTATGGGTGTGTGTGAAAAAACGCTACCGTTTCTGGGAAAAACGCGGGAGTGGCTGGAGAAACGGAGGAGTGTCTGGGCGAACGCTGGGTGTGTTTATGACGTCAAACCAGGAACGACAAGCACTGAACTGATCGCACTGGCAGAGTAAGTCTCGAGCTACTCAGAAACTGCACAGAGAAGTCATTTCGCAATATTGCGAATCTTTCGTTCGCAATTTTACTATGCTAAGATTCACTCCCAGTAGGCGGCGGCTTAGCGTGTGCAAAGCTGCTAAAAGCAGCTTGCGAGCGAACAACTCGGAATGACCCCCCAATGTGTTTTTTTTCTATTAAGTGAAATTACACCTTTCAGTTTAAAGTCCACAAGCCCTCCTCAATTACGAATCCAATTAGTGTAATGAATGATAATGTTCATGACCAATTAAGTCTTTAAAAAATACCTGAAGAACACTTTGGGGTACATTTACTAACATTCGTAATTTCCGAAAATAGGTCAAAGTTCAATCACGAATGACATCGACATTGTAAAACTGCAACTTTTTGAATTGATTACGATGGATTTACTAAGCTGTCGTATTCGGGTTTTTCCTTTCTTCCGATGTCGATGTCATTCGTGTTTTTTTACCTATTTTTACGGCAGTGATTAGCAAAACACTGCCGTTTTTTTTTTACAATCAATCTCGGCCGGATCTGTGTGATCCGTGCTGGGGTTCCTTTTTTTTTTTTTTTAAATTAAACAATGTAAAATAAAAATAAAAATGCGTGGGGTCCCCCCTCCTAAGCATAACCAGCCTCGGGCTCTTTGAGCCGATCCTGGTTGCAAAAATATGGGGAAAAAAATGACAGGGGTTCCCCCATATTTAAGCAACCAGCATCGGGCTCTGCGCCTGGTCCTGGTCCCAAAAATACGGGGGACAAAAAGAGTAGGGGTCCCCCGTATTTTTAAAACCAGCACCGGGCTCCACTAGCTGGACAGATAATGCCACAGCCGGGGGTCACTTTTATATAGTGCCCTGCGGCCGTGGCATCAAAAATCCAACTAGTCACCCCTGGCCGGGGTACCCTGGGGGAGTGGGGACCCCTTCAATCAAGGGGTCCCCCCCCCCCAGCCACCCAAGGGCCAGGGGTGAAGCCCGAGGCTGTCCCCCCCCATCCAATGGGCTGCGGATGGGAGGGCTGATAGCCTTTGTTGTAAAATAAAAGATATTGTTTTTAGTAGCAGTACTACAAGTCCCAGCAAGCCTCCCCCGCATGCTGGTACTTGGAGAACCACAAGTACCAGCATGCGGCGGAAAAACTGGCCCGCTGGTACCTGTAGTACTACCACTAAAAAAATACCCAAAAAAACACAAGACACACACACCGTGAAAGTATAATTTTATTACATACATACACACATACATACATACTTACCTTAAGTTCCCACACAGGTCGGTCCTCTTGTCCAGTAGAATCCAAGGGGTACCTGTTGAAAAAATTATACTCACGAGATCCAGGGGTCCAGGCTCCTCGGCAAATCCAGGGTTAATCCACGTACTTGAATAAAATAAAAAAACGGTGTCCCGACCACGAACTGAAAGGGGACCCATGTTTGCACATGGGTCACCTTTCCACGAATGCCAGAAACCCACTTTGACTTCTGGCTAAGTGGGTTTCTTCAGCCAATCAGGGAGCGCCACGTTGTAGCACTCTCCTGATCAGCTGTGTGCTGCTGTCCTCACTGACAGGCAGCACACGGCAGTGTTACAATGTAGCGCCTATGCGCTACATTGTAACCAATGATGGGAACTTTCTGCTCAGCGGTGACGTCACTTTAGGTCAACCGCAGGGCAGAAAGTTCCCATCATTGGTTACAATGTAGCGCATAGGCGCTACATTGTAACACTGCCGTGTGCTGCCTGTCAGTGAGGACAGCAGCACACAGCTGATCAGGAGAGTGCTACAACGTGGCGCTCCCTGATTGGCTGAAGAAACCCACTTAGCCAGAAGTCAAAGTGGGTTTCTGGCATTCGTGGAAAGGTGACCCATGTGCAAACATGGGTCCCCTTTCAGTTCGTGGTCGGGACACCGTTTTTTTATTTTATTCAAGTACGTGGATTAACCCTGGATTTGCCGAGGAGCCTGGACCCCTGGATCTCGTGAGTATAATTTTTTCAACAGGTACCCCTTGGATTCTACTGGACAAGAGGACCGACCTGCGTGGGAACTTAAGGTAAGTATGTATGTATGTGTGTATGTATGTAATAAAATTATACTTTCACGGTGTGTGTGTCTTGTGTTTTTTTGGGTATTTTTTTAGTGGTAGTACTACAGGTACCAGCGGGCCAGTTTTTCCGCCGCATGCTGGTACTTGTGGTTCTCCAAGTACCAGCATGCGGGGGAGGCTTGCTGGGACTTGTAGTACTGCTACTAAAAACAATATCTTTTATTTTACAACAAAGGCTATCAGCCCTCCCATCCGCAGCCCATTGGATGGGGGGGACAGCCTCGGGCTTCACCCCTGGCCCTTGGGTGGCTGGGGGGGGGGGACCCCTTGATTGAAGGGGTCCCCACTCCCCCAGGGTACCCCGGCCAGGGGTGACTAGTTGGATTTTTGATGCCACGGCCGCAGGGCACTATATAAAAGTGACCCCCGGCTGTGGCATTATCTGTCCAGCTAGTGGAGCCCGGTGCTGGTTTTAAAAATACGGGGGACCCCTACTCTTTTTGTCCCCCGTATTTTTGGGACCAGGACCAGGCGCAGAGCCCGATGCTGGTTGCTTAAATATGGGGGAACCCCTGTCAATTTTTTCCCCATATTTCTGCAACCAGGATCGGCTCAAAGAGCCCGAGGCTGGTTATGCTTAGGAGGGGGGACCCCACGCAATTTTTTTATGAAAAAAAAGCACTTTCCCACCCCTTCCCACTGATATACATGCACGGATCTCATGCATCCGTGCATGCCTATCAAATTACGAAAAATAAAAACAGGTCTGTTTTTTTTTAGCACTTTTTTACGAGTTGTAATTTTTCACGGCAGTGTTTTGTGTTTTTTTGCTTTGCACTTCTTAGTAAATGACCGAGATTCATACTTAAACAGCCGCGTTTTGACCGATGGTGTATTCATTCGTAATTTTTTACCTGAACTTGCAAAAAATTACGAATGCCCTCATCACTGCCGTGATTAGTGCTTAGTAAATGACCGAGATGACACTTTGAAGAAAAAACGTCATCTCGGTCAAAATCGGGAGCTTAGTAAATTTACCCCTTTGGGGTACATTTACTAACATTCGTAATTTCCGAAAATAGGTCAAAGTTCAATCACGAATGACATCGACAGTGTAAAACTGCAACTTTTTGAATTGATTACGATGGATTTACTAAGCTGTCGTATTCGGGTTTTTCTTTTCTTCCGATGTCGATGTCATTCGTGTTTTTTTACCTATTTTTACGGCAGTGATTAGCAAAACACTGCCGTTTTTTTTTTACAATCAATCTCGGCCGGATCTGTGTGATCCGTGCTGGGGTTCCTTTTTTTTTTTTTTTAAATTAAACAATGTAAAATAAAAAAAAAAAAATGCGTGGGGTCCCCCCTCCTAAGCATAACCAGCCTCGGGCTCTTTGAGCCGATCCTGGTTGCAAAAATATGGGGAAAAAAATGACAGGGGTTCCCCCATATTTAAGCAACCAGCATCGGGCTCTGCGCCTGGTCCTGGTCCCAAAAATACGGGGGACAAAAAGAGTAGGGGTCCCCCGTATTTTTAAAACCAGCACCGGGCTCCACTAGCTGGACAGATAATGCCACAGCCGGGGGTCACTTTTATATAGTGCCCTGCGGCCGTGGCATCAAAAATCCAACTAGTCACCCCTGGCCGGGGTACCCTGGGGGAGTGGGGACCCCTTCAATCAAGGGGTCCCCCCCCAGCCACCCAAGGGCCAGGGGTGAAGCCCGAGGCTGTCCCCCCCCATCCAATGGGCTGCGGATGGGAGGGCTGATAGCCTTTGTTGTAAAATAAAAGATATTGTTTTTAGTAGCAGTACTACAAGTCCCAGCAAGCCTCCCCCGCATGCTGGTACTTGGAGAACCACAAGTACCAGCATGCGGCGGAAAAACTGGCCCGCTGGTACCTGTAGTACTACCACTAAAAAAATACCCAAAAAAACACAAGACACACACACCGTGAAAGTATAATTTTATTACATACATACACACATACATACATACTTACCTTAAGTTCCCACGCAGGTCGGTCCTCTTGTCCAGTAGAATCCAAGGGGTACCTGTTGAAAAAATTATACTCACGAGATCCAGGGGTCCAGGCTCCTCGGCAAATCCAGGGTTAATCCACGTACTTGAATAAAATAAAAAAACGGTGTCCCGACCACGAACTGAAAGGGGACCCATGTTTGCACATGGGTCACCTTTCCACGAATGCCAGAAACCCACTTTGACTTCTGGCTAAGTGGGTTTCTTCAGCCAATCAGGGAGCGCCACGTTGTAGCACTCTCCTGATCAGCTGTGTGCTCCTGTCCTCACTGACAGGCAGCACACGGCAGTGTTACAATGTAGCGCCTATGCGCTACATTGTAACCAATGATGGGAACTTTCTGCCCTGCGGTTGACCTAAAGTGACGTCACCGCTGAGCAGAAAGTTCCCATCATTGGTTACAATGTAGCGCATAGGCGCTACATTGTAACACTGCCGTGTGCTGCCTGTCAGTGAGGACAGCAGCACACAGCTGATCAGGAGAGTGCTACAACGTGGCGCTCCCTGATTGGCTGAAGAAACCCACTTAGCCAGAAGTCAAAGTGGGTTTCTGGCATTCGTGGAAAGGTGACCCATGTGCAAACATGGGTCCCCTTTCAGTTCGTGGTCGGGACACCGTTTTTTTATTTTATTCAAGTACGTGGATTAACCCTGGATTTGCCGAGGAGCCTGGACCCCTGGATCTCGTGAGTATAATTTTTTCAACAGGTACCCCTTGGATTCTACTGGACAAGAGGACCGACCTGCGTGGGAACTTAAGGTAAGTATGTATGTATGTGTGTATGTATGTAATAAAATTATACTTTCACGGTGTGTGTGTCTTGTGTTTTTTGGGGTATTTTTTTAGTGGTAGTACTACAGGTACCAGCGGGCCAGTTTTTCCGCCGCATGCTGGTACTTGTGGTTCTCCAAGTACCAGCTTGCGGGGGAGGCTTGCTGGGACTTGTAGTACTGCTACTAAAAACAATATCTTTTATTTTACAACAAAGGCTATCAGCCCTCCCATCCGCAGCCCATTGGATGGGGGGGGGGACAGCCTCGGGCTTCACCCCTGGCCCTTGGGTGGCTGGGGGGGGACCCCTTGATTGAAGGGGTCCCCACTCCCCCAGGGTACCCCGGCCAGGGGTGACTAGTTGGATTTTTGATGCCACGGCCGCAGGGCACTATATAAAAGTGACCCCCGGCTGTGGCATTATCTGTCCAGCTAGTGGAGCCCGGTGCTGGTTTTAAAAATACGGGGGACCCCTACTCTTTTTGTCCCCCGTATTTTTGGGACCAGGACCAGGCGCAGAGCCCGATGCTGGTTGCTTAAATATGGGGGAACCCCTGTCAATTTTTTCCCCATATTTCTGCAACCAGGATCGGCTCAAAGAGCCCGAGGCTGGTTATGCTTAGGAGGGGGGACCCCACGCAATTTTTTTATGAAAAAAAAGCACTTTCCCACCCCTTCCCACTGATATACATGCACGGATCTCATGCATCCGTGCATGCCTATCAAATTACGAAAAATAAAAACAGGTCTGTTTTTTTTTAGCACTTTTTTACGAGTTGTAATTTTTCACGGCAGTGTTTTGTGTTTTTTTGCTTTGCACTTCTTAGTAAATGACCGAGATTCATACTTAAACAGCCGCGTTTTGACCGATGGTGTATTCATTCGTAATTTTTTACCTGAACTTGCAAAAAATTACGAATGCCCTCATCACTGCCGTGATTAGTGCTTAGTAAATGACCGAGATGACACTTTGAAGAAAAAACGTCATCTCGGTCAAAATCGGGAGCTTAGTAAATTTACCCCTTTGTAGGCATAATTGGCCATCAACATTTAAATGTTTAAATTATATAGATGTTTTAAATGTGCCTGGTCTAATTTTTTTTGTTTTTGTTTTTTTTTGTGTAGAGGTTTAGTTTGTGAATGAAGGTGTTTACATTTTTATTTAGACAATAACCTAACTGTATTTGTGTTTTTGTTTTAAATCTTACGTTAGATGTGTGAAATGTTTAAGGTAATCAATTTCTGCTAGCCAATCTGCTATTCCTTTATTGCATTAATAAACACAACACCCGTTTAACTTGAAATATATATAGATTTTATTGTTTGTCATATTTTTTTTTTTTTAAACTGAAAATATAAAATTATTTACATTAAAAATTTGCGAGTTTTTCCAGCTGGTCCACATTAGCCAGCAAGGGTTCAAGATTTTGCCTCATGGTGGCCAGAATGCCCGCAAAAGTTGTGGGATCTCCAACTGCAACATCTGAAATTAAGAGGCAACATAAACATTACTAACTTACTCACATTACCTATTATACAAGCAAGGCACAAAGCACACTTTAATGCAGGCATGTCCAAACTGAGGCCCTCCAACTGTTGTGAAACTACATATACCAGCATGCCTTGACACAGTTTTGGGGTCAGAGAATGCAAAAGCTGTGTCAGGGCATGCTGGGATGTGTAGTTTCTCAGCAGCTGGAGGGCCGCAGTTTGGACAGGCCTGCTTTAATGGCAAAGTGACTACATCATGGCTGTTTTAAGGATAAATCAGTAGCAGAACAACACACAAGCCTGCTCAGCAATGTTTTTTTTTTTTTTAAAAAGTGTACCACACCATGGGGTACATTCACTACTATGGGAGTTCTATTTAAGATGGGACGTTGACCATAGCAACCAAACAAATGCGACATATTATCTTGTAGAAGGGGTCTAAAAAATTACAAGTATAATCTTATTGGTTGCTGTGGGCAACATCCCATCTTAAAGAGAACTACCATCTTAGTAAATGTAACACCATGTTGGCATTCATTCACATCTGGAGTGAAGCCAACTTATCTTTTTTGGGGTTGGCCCTGCATCATCACACTGCATATCAACATCTTCAGAAGGACCACATATCGTAGCATGCCCACACTCCATGAAAGCCTGCCTTACAACATAAGGTCAAACAGCTTCATAAATGTATAAATCCTAAATATTAGGAGTGTAACTTTCACAACACAAATCACTGTGTCCTTAGCCTGCCTAACAAAGTGACTCCTGCGACTTTAATTTGAAAATATTGCAATACCCAGGCACAATTGTAAAAGTAAAACCACACAAAAAGTACCACTCAGGTCTAAATGTTTTTCATATAATGTATCACATACAAACCCTGTTGTGCAGCCAAACCTGTCGACATAGTGATTGGCGACCCAGAGTGGGCATCCTCAACATTGCAGATGTAGACACTGTACATATAATGTTCCTCACACAAATGTAAATGCATCATCCATACCATGATGAAGAAGACAAGCATTTAACCTTGACAAAAGATTGCCCACAGTACAACACTGCATTTATTTGAATGTGTTTTTTTTTTTAAAATAAAAAAATAAGGAATGTGTGTGAACTTACTCTCCTCTGCCACTTGCGCACCTCCCTCAAGTGGCTCCGGGGCCTCTGCTGCCCATTCTGTTGGCGGCGAAGGTGGCTGGCTGGGGGATGGAGGCTGGATGGGTGAGGTTGGCTGGATGGGGGATGGGTGCTGGATGGGGGAAGGAGGCAGGATGGGGGAAGGAGGGTCTAATTGTGTTAGAAGATGGAAGGGGGAGGACCTTACAGAGGGGGTTTGTGAATGATAGGGTGAGGGTGATGGAGTGGATTTTTGGGACACAGAGGGGGAGGGGGCAGAGAGGGGAATTGTGCAAGAGAGTGGGATTGGGCCGGAGAGGGTGATTGGTCGGGAGAGTGGGATTGGGCTGGAGAGGGGGATTGGGAAAGAGAGTGGGATTGGGCTGGAGAGGGGGATTGGGAAAGAGAGTGGGATTGGGCTGGAGAGGGGGATTGGGAAAGAGAGTGGGATTGGGCTGGAGAGGGGGATTGGGAAAGAGAGTGGAATTGGGCCGGAGAGGGTGAGGTGGCTGGAGAGGGGGAGGTGGCTGGAGAGAAGGAGTGGGCCGGAGAGGTGGAGGTGGCTGGAGAGGGGGAGTGGTCCGGAGAGGGGGTGTGGGCTGGAGAGGGGGTGTGGGCAGAAGAAGGGGTTCGGGCAGAAGAGGGGGAGTGGCCTGGATAGGGGGAGACAGAAGGGGAGGGGGCCTGAGAAGGGGCCTGGTGTGGGCTCCCAGCAGCAGCAGCAGCAGCAGCTTGCCGTTGTGCTCGCCCTAGAATGACATTATATAGGTTTTAGCATATACATTTATAACATCAGCATATTCCTATTACTCTGTTCTGTCCCATGTTAAAGAGACAGGGGTAACATTAATAAGTTTGTTAAATGTTTAAACTGGTGATGTTGCCCATAGCAACCAATCAGATTATACGTAACATTTATTAAGCTGCTTCTATCAGATAATATATAGAATCTGATTGTTTGATGTAGGCAACATCACCAGTTCCAAAAACCTCCCACATTATAAAATTAAACCCACTGAGCAAGTTATTGGGTTCAGTTGACAGCCTGTGTAGCAATTATGCACAACAACATTCACTTTTGCAGAAGCACCTTGATACACAGTCAGTACTGCTTGCCCTACCCAAACACACTGTCATATTTATTCTACAATAGTTTATTGTAAGTGTGCTAATTTTCACACTCTCACTTAGTGAAAGTAGGCAAAGTTTATGCTAAAAATCTGTTATGTACTGTAATATTTTACTTACTGCGCCTACGTATGTTACGGATTTATTGGCGGAGCTCCGCCAACAGGTCCGGTGTACGCCTGCGGAGGTCGCTCCAGCGCCTCTCCAATTGTATTATGGTCCTCCGGCTGCGGACGCGGGTCCTCAATAAGCGGCGGACCTCCGCGTAGGCCTCGCGCTTTACCCTATTTGGGACAAAGGGCCCTGCGCGGCTTACGCGGCGGTCCATCACTGCCACCAGGACGCGCAGCTCGCGGCGCGTGAATGCTGCTGCGCGCATCATGGCAATGGCGTTTTCCATATATGGGCTAATATTTATAGTGTGTGTTGGCATGTGATTGGTTGGAAATGTATGGTGTCATCTGTAATAAGCTTTATTGATATGTATACATTGATGTGCAGGACAGTTTGTACAGTTCTCATGGGCGGAGATTCGCACCCGCGGACACAAACACACACACACACACACACACACACACACACACACACACACACACACACACACACACACACATACACACACATATCATTCAGATATGGCTTCAAATCATAACCATATTAGTCTTCACATATATATATATAAAATAAAAATTTTTTTTACTAATAAAAACCATTGTATACAACAATCTTACACAACATACATGAAAAGGAGAACATTACATAAAAAAACTGTACTGAAACAAAATAAAATACTCTCTAAACTCACTCAGAAATGTGCTCTCAGAAATGTCCACCTTGCTTCAGTAATTTTCAGCATACACCCACACACACACAGGCTGCATGCAGGGCGTTTATATAGCCAGTGCAACAATCAGTGGACCAATTTGCATAATATACACCTGCGCGGAATTCCGCACCGGAAAACACACGCAGCTATAAATAGCTAAACACTCGTGCATACACACATGCCACCAGCAACATGGCTACTCGTGAGCAGACTGCAGCAGAGATGGACGAGGTGCGGAAGCAGATGGTAGCTTTAGCCCATAGAAGCTTAGCACTGCGGAGGCAGATGCTTGACTTTGACAATGCTGACTTAGAAATAGCAGGATCCAGTACTATACAAACTCCTTCTTCTGATACCCAGGAGTTAGGAGTGAATCCCCTGCCAGGCATAGCTAGTGGGGAAACTGAGGGTGATTCCGGACTAGCAGCTGAAACACAAACTACACAAGCAGCTAGTGAAGAGGAAGATGCTGAGGAAGGTCAGGACGATAGCTCACAGGCTACTTCCAAAAAAAAGAAAAGACAGCCCGCCTTCACTAAGAGGGAGCTACGGATTTTGGTCACACAGGCCATGCAAAAAATACATCGAGGACCCAAAAACATGGGTGCTGCAACCAAAGACAGAATTTGGAGGGACATCACTAATTCTGTTAATGAAGTCGGCTCAATAGTCCGCACCTCGCAGGAAGTTCGAAGACGGTAAGTGTATATTGCCAGTCCATTTTCTGTGCCAAGTATTCATAAAAAGTTACTTAGATGTGAATTTGCCTATAGCAACCAAATGCATAACATGTGTACTATATATTAAAGCAGGTTTTCATAATTTAACACTACCTTGCCCCTATTTTTCCCCACATATGTAGTTGGGCCGACTTCAAATCCCGCCTGAAGGGTAAGAGGTCTGCGGAGTGGAATGCCTCGAGGGCAACAGGGGGAGGACCAGCTGCCACTGTGGAATACACAGATCTTGAGGAGATAGCGATGGACTGTGTGAGCTACGAGGAGAGGGTTGGGGTGTCTTATATGGACATGGACCTGCCTGAAATACTCCATGCACATGACTTGCCAGGTAAGTTTACACACATATTTGTATTTTTTTTTTTTTGATACAAAAGTCTCATATTGTTTTTTTCTACTCTTTTTCCACTCATTCTTCTATTTGCTTTGCACATAACACAGCACAGGGGGGTGAGCAGGTAGAGTCACAGGAGGGTTATGTGGCTGAGGCTGAGGTGGAGGGACCTAGTGTGTCTGGCAGTGTGGGACCACAAATCCCACCCATCCAGATTCCAACTGGCCCCCCCACCCAACCCTCTGCTATCCCGGAAATCCTGACTGAAATAGCCAGGTATGGTGAGAGCCTGAATGCTTTTCAGGACAGGATGCTCCGGGAGGTAAGCCAGATACCTGTCCGGCTCACTGAGCACAGAACCAGTGTGGAGCAAGGTGTAGCTCAACTCTGCCAAGGTATGGCAGAGATCAGGCAGGGACAAGATCAACTCGCCTCCTCCTTCCATGAACTTGCCAATTCGATTCGGCAAGGGCTCCAGGACAACGCTGTCTCCCTTGCCCACAGTGGCAGAGAGCCAGCCACATCGGCTCCCTCCCCTCCCCCTGCCCAGGAAGAACATCCCACTGGGCAGGGCCCTCGAAGGTCGCTCCGCAGACCAAGCCAAGAAGAACATCATCAGGCGGGGACAAAAAAGAGAAAGTGATGTCTCTCCAGATGGGCAGCACCCATGTTTTACATGTTGCCTCGATGTATTTTTTTATTTTGGCTTGTGTGGCCAGAATGAAGAACTCCCTCAAAGTGAAAGGTTTTCTTTAAATTGTAGCCTGTGAGTTATTTGTGCCTACACCTGAGCCATCTTCCTCTTCCTAGCGTGCTGTGTATGTTTGTGTTTGTGTGTTTGTCCTGGAATCTACCTCAGTTCCCCTAAAAGTTTAGTCTGGCTGGGGGTTCACTTACTTAATTGAAAACATCATATTTTGTCAGAAGAAGGGGTTACCATAGTACTGGATTCTGCTATGTGCATTTGGCCAATGCCATCTGCTTGCTGCTATGTCCATCTCTGTATGTGATGCTCATTTGTAGCCATGTTGTGTTGTTGATTTTGTTCTTTTTTTGAAGTAAAAAAAAATTACTTTACAATTGTTTGTGTGTTTTATTAAAGGTTATGCACTCATGAAAACTGTGCCCTGTAAACTTGAACATGGCATATTGACATTTGTGGAACAAGGGAACAATCAGAATATTAAGACAAACATTGCATAGTGTAATTTTAAATCTGTATGCCTTGCACAACACTTAATTGGCCATATAACCCCCCCCCCAAAAAAAAAAAAAAACAACTTGGGTTACTAGGGGCAACATGCCATAGTATTAGATATGGACACATATTCCCAAAAAAACCCAAACACAAACATATTAAGTCACATTAAATGTAGGCTGCATTATGGTGCTCATGTTATTTGGTATGTACAAAGGAATATGTCTATGTCGAGAAGATTTAGCTGATGTAGTTTATAAGTTTGTTTAGTCACATTTGAGATTATTAAACAAATAATTAAAACATGCATTTAACATCAGTTAATTTTTATTTGTCCAAAAAATACAGTGCATTATTTGTGAGTGTGTCAGATTTGTTTGTGGTAACAATACAAATATTAAGTGGCCATATAATTGCTGTTTGTATTATTTTGTAAGAGCAGTGTTTGGCGAGTAAATGCTCAACAGGTGAATTCAGTTGCTAACTAATTGCTAATTAGAGCAGACACACACTTGTAACAGTACTTCGCAAGTGCTGAGTAGCTGCAGACTTACTCTTCGGCTGCGTCAAGATAGCGAACATTTGTTATGTACTTTTAACATAGGATACGCATTTTTGCCAAAAACACGCCTACTGCTGGATGCATACTCCCACCCTAGCCGCCCACTTTCACGCCCATTTCGTAGGTTTGCGAAGCCGTGCCTCTGCCACGCCTCCGTCACTCCCTGTTTTCGTTTGTGTATTACGAGCAGATTCTCTTATAGTAATTCTGCACAAGTGTCGTATCGCTAGCTTTGCGCATGCGTATTTCCGCTTTTGCGCTTGCGCAGTTTGGGGTTTTTCTGCCGTTTGCGATGCGATGATCTGCTGCGAACAACTCGGAATGAGGGCCTTTGTTAGCAGTTGGGCAAAACCATGGGGGTCATTCCGAGTTGTTCGCTCGCAAGCTGCTTTTAGCAGCTTTGCACACGCTAAGCCGCCGCCTACTGGGAGTGAATCTGAGCTTATCAAAATTGCGAACGAAAGATACGCAATATTGCGAAAAGACTTCTCTGTGCAGTTTCTGAGTAGCTCGAGACTTACTCTGCCAGTGCGATCAGTTCAGTTCTCGTCGTTCCTGGTTTGACGTCACAAACACACCCAGCGTTCGCCCAGACACTCCTCCGTTTCTCCAGCCACTCCCGCGTTTTTCCCAGAAACGGTAGCGTTTTTTCACACTCTCCCATAAAACGGCCAGTTTCCGCCCAGAAACACCCACTTCCTGTCAATCACATTACGATCACCAGAACGAAGAAAAAACCTCTTAATGCCGTGAGTAAAATACTAAACTGCATAGCAAATTTACTTGGCGCAGTCGCACTGCAGACATTGCGCATGCGCATTAGCGACTAATCGCTCCGTTGCGAGAAAAAAATGACGAGCGAACAACTCGGAATGACCCCCCATGTGCACTGCAGGGGAGGCAGATATAACATGTGCAGAGAGAGTTAGATTTGGGTGTGGTGTGTTCAATCTGCAATCTAAATTGCAGTGTAAAAATAAAGCAGCCAGTATTTACCCTGCACAGAAACAAAAAAAACCACCCAAATCTAACTCTCTCTGCACATGTTATATCTGCCTCCCCTGCAGTGCACATGGTTTTGCCCAACTGCTAACAAAGATCCTGCTGCGATCAACTCAGAATTACCCCCTGTGACAGGGAAGGTGGCCCCTCTCAGCTTTGGGCCCCATAGCAGCTGCACTCCCTGCACCTATGGTAGCTGCACCCTTGTATATAACACATGTAACTGTGATAGGGAAGGTGGCCTCTCTCAGCTCTGGGCCCCATAGCAGCTGCACTCCCTGCACCTATGGTAGCTACACCCCTGTATATAACACATGTAACTGTAAAAGGGAAGGTGGGCTCCCCTCAGCTCTGGGCCCCATAGCAGCTGCACTCCCTGCACCTACAGTATGGTAGCTACGCCCCTGTACATAAAACATGTAACTGTGACAGGGAAGGTGGCCCCTCTCAGCTCTGGGCCCCATAGCAGCTGCACTCCCTGCACCTACAGTATGGTAGCTACGCCCTGTATATAAGACATTTAACTGTGACAGGGAAGGTGGCCCCTCTCAGCTCTGGGCCCCATAGCCACTACACGATACCTCCCTACATCGTGAGCTATGGATACGGTGCCTCAGGATTGCAGCTTTCTACTCACAACCGAGCTGCAAACTGCAAATTCCTTTTTTATATGATACTAATGTAATTTTTTCAATTTACTGCTAGAAGAAAAATATGACACAATTTGTCTCAAGGTCTGGTTACTGGGATACGGACATTAGGTCGACCACACTTAAGGGCCCTATACACTACTGCGACATGTCGGTCCCTCATGTCGCAGGCGATCACCCCGGCAGCTTCCCGGTGGGCAGGATCGCATAAGATACATCATATGCTGTCCTTTTGCATACGATGTATCTTGTGCGATCCCAGCCGGGGTCCGACATATCACGAGTGCAGCACATTCAATCTAGGGGATCCGATCCGATGCTCACGGGAACGCGCATCGGATCGGATCAGATCAGATGTAAAACACATCCGAAATGCCCGATTTCATCCGATATATCGGCCCGAATGGCCAAAATCGGATGAAATCGAGCATTATCGTTCTAGTGTATGGGGCCCTTTAGGTCGACAGTCATTAGGTCGACCACTATTGGTCGACAAGCATTAGGTCGACATGGTCACTAGCACGACATGGTCATTAGGTCGACATGTACTAGGTTGACATGGAAAAAGGTCGACATGAGTTTTAAATTTTTTTTTACTTTTTCAGACTTTACGATCCACGTGGACTACAATTGGGAACGGTAACCTGTGCCGAGCGCAGCGGTAGCAGAGCGAAGCACCTTACCAGAATGTGAGGGGACACGGTGCACTAATTGGGGTTCCCCGTCACTTTACGAAGAAATTGACACCCCACGTCATTTTCCATGTCGACTTTTGTTCAGGTCGACCGAATGACCATGTCCACCTAGTGACCATGTCGACCTAATGCATGTCGACCAATAGTGGCCGACCTAATGACCCATACCCCTGGTTACTTTGTATAGGATACTACTATGCAATTTAGGGGCCTTATTCAGACCTGATCGCAGCAGCAAAATCTTTCTCTAATGGGGGGGGGGGGGATATAACGTGCAGAGAGAGTTACATTTGGGTGGGTTTTTTTGTTTCTGTGCAGGGTAAATACTGGCTGCTTTATTTTTACACTGCAATTTAGATTTGTTTGAACACACCCCACCCAAATCTAGCTCTCTCTGCACATGTTATATCTGCCCCACTGCAGTGCACATGGGGGGTCATTCCAACCCGTTCGCACGCAGCGGTTGTTCGCTGTGGTGCGAACGGGTCGGCAATGCGCATGCGCGGTGATCGTCGCTGGGCAACACCGCCACCAGCAACAAATGTGATCGCAGCGGCGATCGCAAGAAGATGGGACAGGCGGGAGGCATTCCGGGGAGGATACTCACCGTTTCCAAACGTTTTCGGGGAGTGGTAAGAAGAACGCAGGCGTGTCCAGACGAATGTGAGGGCGGATGTCTGACGTCAGGACCGGGTCCTTCATCGCTGGATCCGTCGCACTGGGTAAGTAGCTGCAGGGCTACTCTTGTTTTGAGTGAAACTTTTTTAGCATAGCAGGGCTGCACAAGTGATCGCAGCCCTGCTATGCTAAAATACACTCCCCCATAGGCGGCGTCTAGTTGATTGCACGAGCAGCAAAAAGTTCCTACGTGCGATCAACTCGGAATGACCCCCATGGTTTTACCCATTAGAGAAAACAATTGCTGCTGCCATCAACTCTGAATTAGGATGGGAGGGTTTATGTTTGTAAGATTTTAATAAATTATTACCTATTCAAATGCAACATTGTGGATAAACCTCTATACACCTTAAATCGGGTGTTATTAGCACAATCATTTGTGGTTTAGTGTGGCTGGTGAGAATGGCAATGGCCCTCATTCCGAGTTGTTCGCTCGTTGCCGAGTTTCGCTATATTGCAATTAGTCGCTTACTGCGCATGCGCAGGGTTCGCAGAGCGCATGCGCTTAGTTATTTTACTCAAAAGTTAGGTATTTTACTCACGGCATAACGAGGATTTTTCATCGTTCTGGTGATCGTACTGTGATTGACAGGAAGTGGGTGTTTCTGGGCGGAAACTGGCCGTTTTATGGGAGTGTGCGAAAAAACGCTGGCGTTTCTGGGGAAAATGCGGGAGTGTCTGAAGAAACGGGGGAGTGTCTGGGCGAACGCTGGGTGTGTTTGTGACGTCAAACCAGCAACGAAACTGACTGAACTGATCGCAATGTAAGAGTAAGTCTGGAGCTACTGAGAAACTGCTAAGAATTTTCTATTCGCAAATCTGCTAATCTTTCATTCGCAATTCTGCTAAGCTAAGATACACTCCCAGAGGGCGGCGGCCTAGTGTGTGCAATGCTGCTAAAATCAGCTAGCGAGCGAACAACTTGGAATGAGGGCCAATATCTCTTTTCTGACTGCAGCAGATAATGAGTCTCATCAGAGATGTTTATTGGCGCTTGTGTTTTTTTTTTTTGGGGGGGGCTATTTAGACTAACGCTTACTGTATTACACAGAGGCTGAATGAGACTGCAGAAATTAGCTTAACCAGTGTTTAACCTCCGGGGTCAGCTGTAATTTTATAAATCTTTTACCCTTTTTGTGAACTCTAAATTCCCAGTAGATCTTATGCACAGAGTCTTATGATCGCATATACTTAAATTGCACCGTGAGTCGGGACAATGTACTTTTTAAAAACTTTTACAAATGACATTTTAATGCGGCCTAAGAGGTCACATTTTGTCTCTAATTAATGGGCAGACCAGCAATAAAACCTATAATGAAAGTATGATGGGACCAAAGGGCAGTTTAGAAAAGCGTGAGGATCAATTGAGCACTTGACATCATTTAATAAAGACCAATTAGAAGAATGACCCATTTAATAAAGTCCATTAAAATATATTCCTAATATAAATTTTGGTTAATATATCAAGAAAGGGCCTGATTCTGAGTTAAATGTGATGCCGATATTCTCACAATTGGTCACTGATTTTCTACTGCACATGCGTCTTGGTAACTAAAAAGTCTCACAGCGTCTCTGTGTCCCACAGTGTGTATGCACGTACAGCAGTGATTGAGATACATGGGGGTATATTTACTAAGGTTCATATTTGTAGTGATTTGGTTGGAAATTAAACTTGAATTACATCATTCGTGTTTTTTTCAACTTTTTGAATAAAGGTGGTCATTCCGAGTTATTCGCTCTGTAATTTTCTTTGCATCGCAGCGATTTTCCGCTAATTGCGCATGCGCAAATGTTCGCACTGCGACAAGTAAATTTGCTATGAAGATTGGTATTTTACTCACGGCATTACGAGGTTTTTTCTTCGTTCTGGTGATCGTTGTGTGATTGACAGGAAGTGGGTGTTTCTGGGCGGAAACTGGCCGTTTTATGGGAGTGTGTGAAAAAACGCTACCGTTTCTGGGAAAAACGCGGGAGTGGCTGGAGAAACGGAGGAGTGTCAGGGCGAACGCTGGGTGTGTTTGTGACATCAAACCATGAACGACAAGCACTGAACTGATCGCACTGGAAGAGTAAGTCTCGAGCTACTCAGAAACTGCACAGAGAAGTCTTATTGCAATATTGCGAATCTTTCGTTCGCAATTTTGATAAGCTAAGATTCACTCCCAGTAGGCGGCGGCTTAGCGTGTGCAATGCTGCTAAAAGCAGCTTGCGAGCGAACAACTCGGAATGAGGGCCAAAGTGCATGTAATTTACTAAGCTGCCGAGTTGTCTTCTTTTGTATTTTCCAATGTCGATGTGATTCGTATTGTCGGGCAGTATTTTACGGGAGTGATTAGTAAAACACTGCCGGACTTAACACAATGAATCCCGGCCGGATCAGTGAGATCCGTGCAGGACTTCATTGTGTACATTATATGAAGTCTGTAAAGTGTTAAAAATAAAAATTGCGTGGGGTCCCCCTCCTAAGCATAACCAGCCTCGGGCTCTTTGAGCCGGTCCTGGTTGAAAAAATACAGGGGGAAAAATTACTGGGGTCCCCCCATATTTAAACAACCAGCACCGGGATCTGCGTCCGGTCCTGGTTAAAAAAATATGCGGGACAAAACACGTAGGGGTCCCTGGTATTTTTTAAACCAGCACCGGGCTCCACTAGCCAGAGAGATAATGCCACAGCCGGGGGACACTTTTATATAGGTCCCTGCGGTCATGGCATTACCCCCCCAACTAGTCACCCCTGGCCGGGGTACCCTGGAAGAGTGGGGATCCCTTAAATCAAGGTGTCCCCCCCCCTCCAGCCACCCAAGGGCCAGGGGTGAAGCCCGAGGCTGCCCCCCCCCCCCCCATTCGTGGGCGTTGGATGGGAGGCTGATAGCCATTGTGTAAAAGTAAAGAATATTGTTTTTTGTAGAAGAACTACAAGTCACAGCAAGCCTCCCCGCAAGCTGGTACTTGGAGAACCACAAGTACCAGCATGCGGGAAAATAATGGTCCCACTGGTACCTGTAGTTCTACTACAAAAAAAATACCCTGAAAAATACACAAGACACACACCATGACAGTATAACTTTAATTGACATACATGCACACTTACACATTCACATACTTACCTATGTTGACACGGAGCACCTCGGTCCTTTTGTCCAGTAGAATCCACGGGGTACCTGAAAATAAAAATTATACTTACAAACAATCCGGTGTAGATCTGTCCTCTTCTTTCACTTTGTAATCCACGTACTTGTTGAAAATAAAAAAACACATGGAACCCCTTTCCCCGACTGGCGGGACCCCCTGTGACTCCTGTCAGTGAAGGTCCCGCCAGCCAATCAGGGAGCGCCACGTCATGGCACTCTCTTGATTGGCTGTGCGCTCCTGCACTGTCAATCAGGAGGAGCGCACTGGTTACAATGTAGCGTAGCGGTGCTCCATTATAACCAATGATGGGAACTTGGGGGCTGATACTAGCACACCCATTGGCCCCCCACATAAAAAAAACACATATTGTCCCAACAGGACAAAAAAACACACAGATAAACCCCCATAAGGTAAAATAACACACACATTGACCCCAACAGAAAAATAAAACCAGACACAATGGCCCCAACAGGTTAAAAACATACACATTGACCCTAACAGTGTAAAAAACAACAACACTGGCACTCTCATGAAAAAAAAAAAAAAACACAAATAGGCCCCCACATGTAAAAAACACAAATATTGGTCCCTACAGGCTAAAAAAAAAAAACACACACGTTGGACTCCACATGAAAAAAAAACACACACTTTAGCCCCAACAGAATAAAAAAATACACACATTGGGGTAAATTTACTAAGGTGGGAGATTTTTAGAACTGGTGATGTTGCCCATGGCAACCAATCAGATTCTGTTTACCATTTATTTAGCTGCTTCTAGCAGATAATAGATATAATCTGATTG
The DNA here is from genome assembly GCF_028390025.1 of Pseudophryne corroboree. Classification (NCBI taxonomy): domain Eukaryota; kingdom Metazoa; phylum Chordata; class Amphibia; order Anura; family Myobatrachidae; genus Pseudophryne; species Pseudophryne corroboree. Next base: position 734,842,329 of record NC_086446.1, read on the forward strand.
GTTGCTATGAGCAACATCACCAGTTCTAAAAATCTCCCACCTTAGTAAATTTACCCCATTGTCCCTGTAGGACAAAAAAAAACCCTACATACATTGGCCCCCACATAAAAAAAACACACAGACACAGCCCTGACAGGACAAACATACATATTGTCACCAACAAGATAAAAAACACACAAATCGGCCCCCAAAAGGTAAAACACATTGGCCTCCTTAGGGGAAAAAACACACATATTGGCCTCTTTCATGAAACAAAAAACACACATTGACCACCACATGAAAAAAAATGCTCTTTTTGCCCTCCCAGGAAAAATAAAAATAAAAACATTGATTCAATGATTGCCTCCACAGAAAATAATTAAAACACATATAAATTAATTGCTTCAACAGTTAGGAAAAACAAAACAAAACACATTGATTCATTGACCCCCACAGGAAAAAAAACACATTAATTCAATGATTACCTCCAAAATTAAATACGCACACAGAGGAGACTGAGTGACCTCACCTTTCCCCCTCATCACCTGCTCAGCCCCCTCAACACCAGCTCAGCCATTGCTCTGCTCGGCCCCCCTCAACACCTACTCAGCCATTGCTCTGCTCAGCCCCCCTCAACACCTGCTCAGCCATTGCTCTGCTCAGCCCCCTCAACACCTGCTCAGCCACAGCTCTTCTCAGCACTCTTCACCACCTGCTCAGCCCCCTCAGCACCCACTCACTGCTCAGCTACTTCAGCACCGCAGACTGAGTCATCCATCACCTCAACTCCACCCCTCAGCACCACGAGAGCCAGACTGAGTCTTCACCTCATGCTCAATTAACCAGTTGCCGGTGTCAGAGTCAGCACAGTGCTCTGCCCTGCTGCTGTATCAGTGTCTTAGTCATTGGGTCACTGAATCACTGACACTGTGCGCAGGAGGGGCCAGCGTGTGGCTACATAACCAATGACATTAAGCCTCTGCGTCACTGTCTGTATGGTCACACCTAGCTCAAGCTCCATCTGAGCCACCTGGAAAAGCCTGATGCTGCTTGAACCAGGCTATTACAAGCGAGGAATTGGATGGAGCACAATGGGTCTGGACAGTATGGGGTGGCTCCCTTGTGTGGCCTCTCTGCTGGAACAGGCCCCTAACCAGTACTGTTAGAGCCACTTCCCCAATACACTTCACCTGTGCACTAAACTATTATTATCAGTGGACAATTTTACCTACACCAATCCCAGAAAACTATTTCTACCCCCAGTGATTGCAGTGGTTTCACATTAAAAGCACTCTCTGCTAATCATACACTGTACAGATAGTCCCATAGGGAGGAGTTCTCTCCCCTTGGGACTGTCAGTCCTGATTGCAATTAGTAGAGCTCTCTTTCAATGGAAAGCCACTCCCTGCTAATTAGGAAAGCTAACCTGGCTTCTAGGGGCTGCAGCTGATGCAGTCCCTAGAAGATGGCTTAGATTTTTACAAGCAAATCATGCATGCGCACACTTCAGCCCCCTTCCTCTGACAAGGCAGGCACCGCAAAGTGTCCGTACATGGAAATTACATTAAGACACAAAAGTGCAGTTAGTTCAAACAGCCAGTACATGCAAACCACAATGACAGCCAATGACTCAGTGCCCCAGGAGGGAAGACAGACAGGATCAGAGCTGCTGAGTGAGTGGGGGCGCTCTGGAGACAAGGCCAGTGCAAAGAGAGAAACAAGCAGGCGGAGGACCCTGCCTGTGAGAGCATACAGTCTAGGGGACTTTTGTCGCCCTATTTACCCTGATATCATTGAAAGTGACAGTTATTCCAAGGGGAAGGCACTGTGACAGCTCTGAGATTCCTTTAATCAACCAATTAGTTCATACAAATGTCTTTGCTCTCAGCCTACTACAGAAGAAAGTCATTGTTAATTTACGGGTAATGCACAGCTCTCCGGCTTCTTATGCTGCATTAGAATCTACAGGTTCTGCATTTAGAAATACTTTACAAATGATCCCTTAACTTGTACAGAGAGTATGTACCATAATGGAATAACATACATATTTTATAATGGGTCTGATATTTTTATCACTCATATCATTATCGTTTTGATTTCAAATTAATTTTAAGTCCTGTCAAATAGCCATGTTGTCGCCATGGAAACCGTCCAATTCTCCGCTGTGTACTCGCTGTGTCTATGAACCTCTGAATATTCACAACATGAAAGAATTGGATTACTTTACATTTCATTTCAAATTCCTGCACTCTTGAGATTCCCACTAGAGTATGGAAATTCAGTTTTCAAAATTAAAAGTACATATGTTAGATCTCTTTCTGCCTGCTTGACCCTTTAGGAAATGATTGCAATATACTGTACACCAGAGGTTCCCAAACTGTGTGCCGTGGCTCCCTGGGGTGCCTTGGGACACTTGCAGGGGTGCCCTGGGTTCAAATTATTCATGGTCAATATAATAGGCAAAACCAGTGCTGGTGGCTGCCAGTCATAACATATGTGGCCAAATAGAAGCAAATCTTGTCCCTCACCACACAACTGACCCTAAGGATGACATATAAACGCGATCTACTTAATGTAATATTTCTTTCTAAATTTCTAAATAAGAAATTTTTGCCCTAGGGTTTCAGTGAAAAAAATTCTGATATTCTAGGGCGTCGTGATTCAAAAAAGTTTGGAAACCATTGCTGTTCACATTATACAGATTGCTATATGTAATTAAACATATACAGTAACTATGGGACAAATGAGGTATGACTGATACCTCACAATGGGGGCAGACGTGTTTAGTATCGGACTGGGGCATGACGGGCCCACCAGGGGAATGTAATGGTAGAGGCCCATGTTTAGGGGCGAGGAGTGTGGCCAGTCCCCAGAGGGCAGTGCCGTAACTAGACATTTTAGCGCTGTGTGCAAGATAGGGCATCGGCGCCCCCCCTCTATGTAAAAAAAGGGGCAGTGCGCGCCGTAGGCGCGCGTAAAAAATATAGGGGCGTGGCTTCATGGGGAAGGGGTGTGACAACAAAATAATACCAATTCACATTACATATTATAGTAGTCTCCATTATTCAAATTACGCCGCACAGTAGCGCCACTACACCAGGTACAGCCCCTATTACACATTACGGCAGACAGATTCCCCTTTTTACACATTACGGCAGACAGCGTCCCCCTTTTTACACATTAAGGCAGACAGCGTCCCCTTTTTACACATTAAGGCAGACAACGTCCCTCTTTTTTACACATTACAGCAGACTGCGTCCCCTTTTTACACATTACAGCAGACATCGTCCCCTTTTTACACATTAAGGCAGACAACGTCCCCCTTTTTACACATTACAGCAGACATCGTCCCCTTTTTACACATTAAGGCAGACAACGTCCCCCTTTTTACACATTACAGCAGACATCGTCCCCTTTTTACACATTAAGGCAGACAGCGTCCCTTTTTTACACATTACGGCAGACAGAGCCCCCTTTTTACACATTACGGCAGACAGCGTCCCTTTTTACACATTATGGCAGACATCGTCCCCTTTTTACACATTACGGCAGACAGCGTCTGTCATCCCCCCAGTCCCTATACACACCACTGGCATCTCTATAATGGGTGCAGTGTGTGCGGTGCACACGGGCCCCTAAGTCCAGAGGGGGCCCCCCACCGCACACGCTGTACCCATTTTCGGAATACTCACCCCTCCGTAGTCCCGCGGTGACGTCCACGGCGGTGTTAAAACTCCATGAAAATGGCCCAGCGGCCATTTTCACGGAGTTCTGCGCATGCGCAGTAGGGAAATCTCAGGGAAAATAGCCGCCGCGCCATTTTCCCGGGGATCTGCGCATGCTCAGTAGAGTCTGAGCGCTCTAGTGCTCAGACTCTTCCAGCTGCCGGCAGAGAGGAGGGGGCCCGAACGGAGGAGGCTGCACCTGGGCCTCCTCCTCTCTTAAAACGCCCCTGATACACATGCACACACTCTGTCCCCTGTAGGCACCACACACAATTTACCTCCAGGGTGAATGACTGCAGGAGTAATTAGTCAGAAGCTGAGAGAGCACTGAGCAGGTAGGGCTGCACACAATTTGCCAAGGCCAAGTCGGGGGCGTGGCCTAATCACGGACCCCCGTGGCCACGCCCCCTTTAAAAATCCCCAAACCATAGAGCACGCACCTCCAGCTGCTGACCTGGCCGGGAGAGCAGGAGATCTGGGAATGCAGGCAAGGCCAGCAGCACATCAGTTCACCTGCCCCTCTCAAGCTGGGCCGGCGTGGGGGCGTGACCAACAAGTATTGCTGGGCGGGGTCTCCACCTTGCTTTCTCGGGGTCTGCAGGCTTCAAAGTCTCCCTCCCTTCTCCTCCTCCCCTCGCTCCGGTGACCGCGCACATCACAGGGCACAGGCGGCTTGTAATGAGTCAGTCTGACTCATTACAATGCTGCACACTTTGTGCCCCTTGAACGGGTATGCGGGCAGTGGGAGCGCAGGGGGAATATGCGCTCTAACTAGGTGTGCGCTGTGGGCAACGCCCCTTCTGCACACACCTAGTTACGGCACTGCCAGAGGGGATGTGGCCAGCTGTCACAGAGGCTTGGCTAACCATTAGAGAGTGCATGGCATGGGCCCTTTGATAAATATATATATAGTACATACTACTGTAGTGCATGCATGATAATGTACCAGATTAATAACAGCAATGCACTGTAAGGAATACACCATAGTCCTGTGCCGTATAAGGTAACATACTGTATAATGTATAATTCAAAGGCACAGTCTGGAACCTGATCCTTAGAGGAGGAGGTGGGGGGCCCCAGGCAGTAGGGCCTACCGAGGTTTTCCCCTGTACCCCTGTGGGCCAGCCCAACACTGGGTGTATTAAACTTGGAGAAGTGATAAAGCAGTGATAAAGAAGTAGAGATGAGCGGGTTCGGTCCTCAGAGAAACGAACCCTACCGGACTTCACGTCACGAGCCCGGACCTGAGCCAGGCTCGGGTTTTCCCGCCTGACTCGGAAACCCGAACGAGGCAAAACGTCATCATCCTGCTGTAGGATTCTCGCAGGATTTGGATTCCATATAAGGAGCGCGCGTCGCAGCCATTTTCACTCCAGTCTCGGAGAGTGTAGTGAGAGGACGTGTCCTCAGTGTTCAGTGTCTGTGTGTGCAGGAAAGTGGAGTGGTGATTCTAGTGCTGCTCAGTTCAGTCCAGTGTAGTCAGTGTCTTATGCTGCATCAGTCCAGCCAGTCACAGTGTTGGTGTACTCTGCTGCTATATGTCCCCAGTGCTGCTGGCTGCTGTACAAGTCCCTTGCATTTTTGCTGTGTTGTCTTGCATCAGACCAGGGGTAGTGTCTTGTGCAGCATCAGTCCAGTGACCAGTCACAGTGGTGGTGTCCTCTGCTGCCATGTATCCAGTGTAGCTGTATAAGTCCCTTTCCGTGGTGCTGTGTTGTCCTGCATTAGACCAGGGGAAGTGTCTTGTGCAGCATCAGTCCAGTGACCAGTCACAGTGGTGGTGTCCTCTGCTGCCATATATCCAGTGTTACTGCTGTATAATTCCTGTGATACTGGCGTATAATTCCCGTGATATTGCAGTATAATTCTCAGAATACTGGCGTATAATTCCTATGATATTGCCGTATAATTCCTGTGATATTGCCGTATAATTCCTGTGATATTGCCGTATAATTCTCGTAATACTGGCGTATAATTCTGTGACATTCTCGTATAATTCTCGGAATACTGCCGTATAATTCCTGTGATACTGCCGTATAATTCCCGTGATACTGGCGTATAATTCCTGTGATACTGCCATATAATTCTCGGAATACTGCCGTATAATTCCAGTGATACTGGTGTATAATTCCTGTGATACTGGCGTATAATTCCTGTGATATTGCTGTATAATTCTCGGAATACTGGCGTATAATTCCTATGTTATTGCTGTATTATTCCAGTGATATTGCCATATAATTCCCATGATACTGGCGTATAATTCCTGTGATATTGCCGTATAATTCTCGGAATACTGGCGTATAATTCCTGTGATATTGCTGTATAATTCCTGTGATATTGCCGTATAATTCTCGGAATACTGGCGTATAATTCCTGTGACATTGCCGTATAATTCTCGGAATACTATCGTATAATTCCTGTGACATTGCCGTATAATTCTCGGAATACTGGCATATAATTCCTATGATATTGCTGTATAATTCCTGTGATATTGCCGTATAATTCTCGGAATACTGGCGTATAATTCCTGTGATACTGCCGTATAATTCCTGTGATACTGGCGTATAATTCCTATGACATTGCCGTATAATTCCTGTGATATTGCCATATAATTCTCGGAATACTGACGTATAATTCCCGTGATACTGGTGTATAATTCCTGTGATACTGCCATATAATTCCCGTGATGCTGTCGTATAATTCCTGTGATATTGCCGTATAATTCCAGTGATATTGCCATATAATTCTCAGAATACTGGCGTATAATCCTGTGATACTGCCATATTATTCCCGTGATACTGGCGTATAATTCCTGTGATATTGCCGTATAATTCCAGTGATACTGCCATATAATTCCCGTAATACTGGCGTATAATTCCTGTGATATTGCCGTATAATTCTTGGAATACTAGCGTATAAATCCTATGATATTGCTGTATAATTCCTGTGATATTGCCATATAATTCTCAGAAAACTGGCGTATAATTCCTGTGACATTGCCGTATAATTCTCGAAATACTGGCGTATAATTCCTATGATATTGCCGTATAATTCTTGTGATATTGCCGTATAATTCTTGGAATACTGGCGTATAATTCCTGTGATACTGCCAAATAATTCCCGTGATACTGACGTATAATTCTTGTGACATTGCCGTATCATTCCTGTGATATTGCCATATAATTATCGGAATACTGGCGTATAATTCCCGTGATACTGGCGTATAATTCCTGTGACATTGCCGTATAATTCTCTGAATACTGGCGTATAATTCCTATAATATTGCTGTATAATTCCTGTGATATTGCCGTTTAATTCTCGGAATACTGGCGTATAATTCCTGTGTCATTTCCGAATAATTCTCGGAATACTGGCGTATAATTCCTGTGACACTGCCATATAATTCCCGTGATACTGGCGAATAATTCCTGTGACACTGCCGTATAAATCCTGTGATATTGCAATATAATTATCGAAATACTGGTGTATAATTCCTGTGATACTGGCGTATAGTTCCTGTGACATTGCCGTATAATTCCTGTGATATTGCCATATAATTATCGGAATACTGCCGTATAATTCCTGCGATACTGGCATATAATTCCTTTCATATTGCCGTATAATTCCTGTGATACTCCATATAATTCCGTATAAATCCAGTCCAGTGGTGCTGTAATATTAGTTCAGTGGTCCTGTTGTGTGCTGTATATTATTTACTCCAAATAAAGGGGTTATTAATATTTAATCCAAATAATTTTTACAGGGTTTGCCCTGAGAGGTGTAGGGGTACGCTCTCTTGTGCCGCATTTTGTGTTATATAACTTTAGAAAAATAATGGAGAACAAACATTTGGAGGATAAAATAGGGAAAGATCAAGAACCACTTCCTCCTAGTGCTGAAGCTGCTGCCACTAGTCATGACATAGACAATCAAATGCCATCAACGTCACATGCCAAGGCCAATGCCCTTTGTGATAGTAGAGGGCATGTAAAATCCAAAAAGCCAAAGTTCAGTAAAAAGACCCAAAAAAAGAAATTTAAATTGTCTGAGGAGAAACGTAAACTTGCCAATATGCCATTTACGACACGGAGTGGCAAGGAACGGCTGAGGCCCTGGCCTATGTTCATCACTAGTGGTTATGCTTCACATGACGATGGAAGCCCTCATCCTCCCGCTAGAAAAATTAAAAGAGTTAAGTTGGAAAGAGCACAGCAAAGAACTGTGCGTTCTGAGATGGTATCACAAATCCCCAAGGAGAGTCCAAGTGTGTCGGCGGTTGCGATGCCTGACCTTCTCAACACTGGACGGGAAGAGGTGGCTCCTTCCACCATTTGCACACCTCTGCAAGTGCTGGAAGGAGCACCCACAGTCCAGTTCCTGATATTGAAATTGAAGATGTCACTGTTGAAGTACACCAGGATGAGGATATGGGTGTTGCTGTCGCTGAGGAGGAAGTTGACGATGAGGATTCTGATGGTGATGTGGTTTGTTTAAGTCAGGCACCGGGGGAGACACCTGTTGTCCGTGGGATGAAGAAGCCTATTGTGATGCCTGGGCAAACTACCAAAAAAGCCAAACGCACAGCACCGATCAGGTCTGAATCAGCCCCTTTGTCTGTTGGGTTGAGTTTCTGCAGGTTTGCATATTGTTTGGGAGTGAGTTTTGCCCATTTTTCCTTGCAGATTTGTTCCAGGTTTATCAGGTTGGATGAACAACATTTGTGGACAGCAATTTTGAAATAGTACCACTTACTGTACTCTCAATTGGATTGAGATCTGAAATTTGCCTTGGTAGAACATTTATTTTTTTGTTGCTCAACCACGCAATTGTTGTTTAACTATTGGCCTTGTGCTTGGGACCATTGTCCTGCTGAAAGGCGAATTCTCTTCCATGTTATGGCTTTCTAGCAGACTGAAGCAGGTTGTCTTGTTGTCCTGTATTTTTTCATCATTAATCTCTCATTAATTTTTAACAAGATGCCTAGTCCCCACTAAGGAAAAGCATCCTCACAACATGGTATTATCTCCCCGATACTTTACTGTTGGGATGGTGTTTGCAGAGAAATAAGCAGTGCTAGGTCTACACCAATAGTGTTTTAAATGTGGGCCAAAAAACAAAATTTTTGTTTAATTTGACAACAAAACCTTATGCCAGAAATTAGCTGGGTCAATATGATGTTTTATAGCTTTCATGTGTTTTGTCTTCAGTAATGGCCTCTCGCTAGCCACCCTTCCATACAGGCCAGTTGGATGCAGAGCTCTTAATATGGATGACTGGTGCTTCTTCATACCAGTCTGAGCCACTGAACTCTGTAGCTTCTTCAAAGTGAATGATTGGCTTTCCTGAAAAGCCATTTAGCTCTGACACACACTTGAGGTTTGAGGGACAGCTTTGTCTAGGCAGTGCCTGAATGGTACTGTAGCTTCCATTTCCTCACAACTGATCCAAAAATGCTCACTTGGATATCTAAACATTTGGATATTATTTTGCAGCCTTTTTCTATCTTGCGCATGAGATACATCATCGCTTGGAGAGTGATAAATGGAGAGAGAAAAAGTACCAGTCCATCAGCTCCTAACTGTCATTTTGCAAACACAGCCTGTAACATGACAGTTAGGAACTGATTGGCTGGCACTTTTTCTCTCTCCAATTTATTACTCTCCAAGCGATGATGCATCTGGCCCAGTATCTTTCATTTTATTTTTAACAGATTAACTTTAGATTCACAATAGGCTATGACCAATGCTATTGGAATTTGAAGACCATTTAATGATTCCCAAGTTGAGGCTAATTGAAAGGCAATTGCTAGGCTATATCTTTCAAATGTGTACACTTGGAGATTCCACAGTACCAGGGGATTGAATACTTACGCAATCATATTTCAGATCTTCTTTCTCTTATATCTGTAAATAATGAATTAAGAGTCAGAAAATTATTTATATGTACAAGCCTACTGTTTGGCAATAACAATGCTGCCTAGAACAATCTATGTAAAGCTGACCATGCACTTTAAGATTTTCTGTCCAACCAACTAACCAACCAACCAACCAACCAACCAACCAACCAACCAACCCACCCACTGGTTAGAAAGAATATTTGGTAATAGATAAGAGCAAGTGACTATCGACCATTTACAGATGTAGCCACCTTTATCTTGAGTGGCCGCGGCGGTTGGCCCGTTCGACCATACGCAGCGCACTGTGGCGTAGCGAGGCGCGCATAGCCACAGAGAGGCTATCTAATCGCACGGAGACAGACATTTGACGTTTGGCGTTACCTTTACGTGTAATACCTGCGATCAGCCACCAGATGTCGCTTTTTACAATCACCACTGCGCATGCGTGTGGTCTCCCGTAAAATACAATACTGACATACATAATAAGGACTACTTTACTAAGGCGTCTCATTACGCTGCATACAGCAAATACTGTACTCATTACGCTGCATTATTTAATACAGTACTGTACAGTATATACAGTACGACACCGACGCAAATACAGTAGTACAGCATACAGTATATGATCCATCTACAATACTTTATGAATACTGTATGTGAGCGTCCGAGTCCCGCAGACAAAACACAGTACTGTAAAACCAGTAGTGTACACTGTCGCAAATGGATGTGTGTTACAAGTTCACTATTGCCTCTCAAGATTAGGAATTTTCTACAGTATGTTATCGTCTTAATCCCGTAGCCATTACAGCATAATCAAAACCAACGGATTTATACATTTGTCTGCGGCGAAGTGGTGAAGTGTTTCGCTTCCTATACTCAGAGTCCAGGGTTCGATTCCTTAAGTACTAATGCATGTTACTGTAGTTTTTTTCACACTTTATTATTTTTTTTATTCACCCCCACCTCGTGGCAGGCAGCAGTTGGGTATGGAATGAGAAATGGCATAAGCTGTGCAGGCTACGGGGCGGTGCTGAAGGAGCGTCACAATCCCCTAGCCAAAATACACAGATACTGTAAGCGTATACTGTAAGATACTGTAAGCGTGAGATACTGTATTGAGCTAGGGGATTGTGACGCTCCTTCAGCATTGCCCCCTGAACTGTGAAATGTACAGTATGCCATATTGTATCTCACTACATATCCGAGCGCTGCCACGTGCTGGGAGTTCACGGTCGGCGGCCATGTTGTCAGGTTGCTAAGCGATCCAGCTCGGTATACCGTAATGTGCATAGACCTCGCTTATCCCAATGTAATTGAGCTAGGGGATTGTGACGCTCCTTCAGCATCGCCCCGTAGCCTGCACAGCTTATGCCATTTCTCATTCCATACCCAACTGCTGCCTGCCACGAGGTGGGGGTTCAGGAGGTGGGGGTTCATGGGTAGTGGTCGTTTTGACAGTGTGCTATGCGATTGAGTCCGGTGTACCGTAATACTGTATGCAATCCTACAGTAGCTTATCCCTCCCCTGTGTATTTTGGCTAGGGGATTGTGACGCTCCTTCAGCATTGCCCCCTGAACTGTGAAATGTATGCCATATTGTATCTCACTACATATCCGAGCGCTGCCACGTGCTGGGAGTTCACGGTCGGCGGCCATTTTGTCAGGTTGCTAAGCGATCCAGCTCGGTATACCGTAATGTGCATAGACCTCGCTTATCCCAATGTAATTGAGCTAGGGGATTGTGACGCTCCTTCAGCATTGCCCCCTGAACTGTGAAATGTATGCCATATTGTATCTCACTACATATCCGAGCGCTGCCACGTGCTGGGGGTTCACGGTCGGTGGCCATTTTTAGTGTGCATAGAACTCGCTTATCCACATAGGCCCCTGTGTTTTTAACTACTATATTGAGATGCACATTTCTAGGCCTACAGTATTTAATATACAGTAAGCAGCATTGTTGTTAGGCAATAATTGAAGAATTTACATACAGTACTGACATGTACTGTATGTAATGCTTGTACATCATGTCAGTCGACCCTTATGCTGTACACTACTGTAAGTCTCACAGGGCCCATGCACTTCCAAGGAGGGTTATTTACTGTACTGTATCTGTTTCATACAGGAAACTAATTGCAGTCCATAACACTAATATTAAGCCCACTCCATTATCCACTCCTCCCCTGTGTATTAAACACCCCCTACCACCCTGGAAGTCATGTACCAGGGCCCCTTCATTCAGCACAATGCCCCCTTCTACAGTTTAGTGTTCTCCTTCCTGCCCCATCTGTGCAGTAAAGGAATAATTAGCAGAAATTATTTCTCCAGGTCCTACTGTACATACTGAGCGAAAGATAGAACCCCCCTATCCCCCGCGGAGCATCAAAGCTGCCGCTGATAGCTCCCCCCACCCCTTCCGCTGGTGAGTGGGTAGGGTCCCCAGTGCATTGCTGTGTCCAGGGGCCCACACTGCTGTTAAGATGGCTCTAGTAATTGAGCTAGGGGATTGTGACGCTCCTTCAGCATTGCCCCTGGACTGTACCATACTGTATCTCACTCCATATCCAAGCGCTGCCATGTGCTGGGAGTTCACGGTCGGTGGCCATTTTGTCAGGTTGCTAAGCGATCCAGCTCGGTATAACGTAATGTGCATAGACCTCGCTTATCCCGGTGTACTATGTGCAGTAGTACTGAATGATTGCTATCACTTGTGGTGAAACACCTATCTTATCAAATACAGTAACTACTGTACAGTATAGTTGTTCGCACAGGTGATGGTAATCATACTGTATATTTAAACTGAAGTCCGTAACAGAGCATTCTGTCCCTCCTGCAGAGGTTCTTGTTGGGAGGCACAGGGAAAAAAGGCAAATACTGTACAGTACTGTATTTGCACTTTACTGTTGTGCACTTTATTTGAAAATGTACAGTTGTTTGCTATTTTTAGCATGCTGTGCTTTACATGTTTTCTTATTGTGGTTTTTATATTTTTAGACAAAAGACAAAGAATGCAGACTACCAGATTTTACGGGAGTGCCAAAACCCACCCATCAGTGGCACAGAAACTTGCTGCAGTAGTCCCACAAAAGAAGAAGAAAACTGCCAAGGCGGCTCAGAAAGAAAATGTGGTGAAACCACGAAAAAATGCCAAGGCAAAGAATAATACGTTGGAGCTGATATGTGGTGTGGCAAATGATGTAATTGTTCCATCTCCTGCAGATCACAGTGTTCAGCCAATGAATCTGGAAATACCGGTGCTAGAGGACGTGACAAACACGCTGCATCAGGAAGCTTCTTTTTTGGACCATGTAGCCACCCCTGGACAAGAAGACATGACACATTCACCACGAAGAAGGTTGCATTTCACAGATGTGAACACCAAAGTGCAGGACTGCCAGTGTACCTGTCCTGTTTTACTAAAGGAGCTACTCAGTAAGGTGACCAATATGGAGTCAGAAGTTGGTGGACAGGTCAATCAGCTGCAGACCGATGTGGCTGGCCTTAAAGAAGGCATAAAGGAACAGATGGTAGAAGCCATGAAGAAAGTCATTGAACAAACGAGGGAAGAATGGCAAGTTGGAGTTTGCCGCACCATCATTGCAACACACCACCAAGCGGTTCAAGTCAGCGGCCTGGACGACCGAGGCCTGGAGGACCGCAGAGGAGGCCTGGAGGACCGCAGAGGAGGCCTGGAGGACCGCAGCGGACTGGACGAAGTCAGCGGCATGGACGACCACAGAGGCCCTAGGCTACGGAGCAAGTAATAGTCCAGATTGTACAGACTATGGGGCAATGCTGAAGGAGCGTCACAATCCCCTAGCTAAAATACACAGTATGCATATTATGGTACACCGGACTCGATGACATACTGTAGCACACTGGCAAAATGGCCGCCGCCCCTGAACCCTTGTGCAGGTTATGGGGCAATGCTGAAGGAGCGTCACAATCCCCTAGCCAAAATACACAGGGGAGGGATAAGCTACTGTAGGATTGCATACAGTATTACGGTACACCGGACTCAATCGCATAGCACACTGTCAAAACGACCACTTTGTGCAGGGTACGGGGCAATGCTGAAGGAGCGTCACAATCCCCTAGCTACAATACACAGGGGTGATAGAGATAATCGAGTGGCTGGAGGGGGGTCCCCTTGATTTAAGGGGCCCCCACTCCTCCAGGGTACTCCGGCCAGGTGTGACTAGTTGGGTATTTAATTCCATGGCCGCAGGGACCGGTATAAAAGTCTCCCCCGGCTGTGCATTATCTGTCCAGCTAGTGGAGCCCAGTGCTGATTCAAAAAATATGGGGAACCCCTACGCTTTTTTTGTCCCCCTTATTTTTTGCACCAGGACCAGGCGCAGAGCCCGGTGCTGGTTCTAAAAAGATGGGGGATCCCGTGTCCATTTTTTCCGTATTCCTGCCGGAATTCGACTGCAATTGCATATACAGTACTGTACCCCTTAATGTCACTGCTTACAGTATACAGTATTTAGACATGAGCTTGTGTACAGTATCTGTCATGAGGTGCTTTTTTCACTGACACTATAACTTTTTTCTATTGTGATATACTGTACAGAGGCGGCAAACTAGCGAAATGGGAATAATCAGCTTCTGCAGAATAAAATGAGATGCTACAGTACATGCCTATATTCTGTGAGTGACTGCGGCTCTATGAAATTAAATCAGAAAATTTAAATATGAAATGTATTACTAATGTGTGGCATTACTGTACTGTATGTGTACTGTATAAGGTGTACTACAATATTTTCTGGTGTAACATAAGGAAAGGGCACTACTGCATGGTCTAATGCAGTGGTTCTCAAACTTGGTCCTCAGGACCCCACACAGTGCATGTTTTGCAGGTAAACCAGCAAGTGCACAGATGTATTCATTACTAACTGACACATTTTAGAAGGTCCATACAGTAGGTGGAGCTAATTTTTTCACTTGTGATTCTGTGAGACCTGCAAAACCTGCACTGTGTGGGGTCCTGAGGACTGAGTTTGAGAACCTGTGGTCTAATGTAAATAAAGATGAATGTGGTGGGGTGTAATGTGAATAAGGGGCATTACTGTTAGGAGTAATGTGGTACTATGATATGATGTCATGAGAATAAGAGACACCACTGCATGATATAATGTGAATAAAGTTGCAGTACTGTGTTGTGTCATTTCATCTTCGGGTATTATTGTGTTACCATGCCCCTTCCCAGCAAGAACATACTGTACACTGTTTTGGGCTGGCACTAAATGTGCACATTGTTCTTATTTAGATTATAGGGGGTAGGAGCGCCAAAATGGGTGATGGTGCTGGGAAAGGGGTGCAGGGTTAGAGGCGGAACTACGTAGCATCTGTGCAAGAGGGCATCAGCCAAAATCTAGCCTAGGGCATCATGTTGGTCAGGTTTGGCTCTGATAATACTGTATACTGTACTCTTACTGTACTTTGCATTCAATACAGATACTGTTTGCACACAGGTTTTACATGAATCATTGGCAATGCTGCAGGAGTGTCTCATTAGGCAATCTAAAATATACCACGAGTATGGGTGGGGATACAGTAGGGAAGTTCTGTCACCATAAGCTGTCTGCTGTGTATAGCATATTTCCATCTGAGATGCATTTGTGTGTTTGTAATAAGAAAAAAACATTTTACTGTACATTTAGTGGATACAGTATTTCTCCCCCATAATGACGTATCATACTGTACAGGTACCCTCATGTACTGTACCGTACCATACTGTAAAATTGAATATTTATTGGAAAAACATCAATATTAATGTAAAAATAAAGTATTACAACATCCGATTCCATGTACTGCACTGATCAAAATGTACAGTACTCTTATTCAGGACTTATAAAACTGAAAATAACTGTTCATACAGTACACATCAATAACATTACTACTGTGTAATATTCTACATTAGTTTATGCAATAATCAGACAAAGGCAATTTTATCATTTTTTTTAATAATGCACCAATTTAAAATTTTAAACAGAAAATACAGAACTACATATTTGTGGCTTGACCATTTCTTTCAACTACAACAGGTAATACTTTATACAGGTGATTTATATAATTATTACAATGTTCAGGTGTGAGTACTTCTAGCCAAAATTTCTTTATCCCATCCACCAGTTGCTGTTTTGTTGTTGGCTTTGCAACACTCCTAACGTACCTCTTCAATTGAGCCCACACTAATTCGATTGGGTTCATGTCTGGTGATCTAATTAAAAAAAAAAAAAGCGTATAGAAAAAATTAATTACATTACAGTAAATAGAGAAAATTAAACATACAATATTGTACTGTTTATTAAACAAAATTTTTTTTTACAGTACTAGAGTGCTATCCAAAATTTTACTTGTACACTGTTGAAATAATACTCACTCTGGTGGTGTGCGTTCCCAATTCATACCTTTCTCTTCCATAAATTTGGCTGAGGCGGAGTGTTTAGGATCATTGTCTTGGAATATCCTATGGTGAGTTGGGTAATATTTATTCACAAATGGCACCATACATTTCTCTACTATTGTTTCTTGGAAATATTTCTTATCCATGATTCCTACAGAAATCAAAAAATGTTGTTCATTAATAAGCAACTCCTTTTATTGTGCAGTTACACGTACTCTACAGTACAACATGTATTTTTACAGAACACAGGCACAGAATAAAGTATAGTACTGTACTGTACCTTCGAAAAATAATAGGGGACCAGCTCCTAATCGTGATATGCCTCCCCATACATGGATTTTCAATGGATGCTTTGGGCGTGGTTTTAAAGAGATATGGTTACGTTTCCTGAATGACATTCTGGAGAACCGCTCAAGGGCAACAGACGATTCATCTGTGAAAATGACATCATCAAATGTTTCACCACTCTCAATCCATCGCCGTGCCTGTTCCACTCTCTTTTCTTTATTCACATCTCTTATCATTGGAGATATCCTGTGAAGAGCCAAAAATAATGAAATCAGATACAGTTATGAAATTACAGATTTACAGATTACTGTATATACAGTAGACTGTATGTGCAGTATACTGTATTATATACCTACTGTATACATTAAACTGTACATACAGTACATTAAGTTACATACAGAGTAATATATATATACTGTACATACTGTACATACACACAAACACAGTATACAGTATACAGTATGTAATCATCACAATAAGCCGGCAATGCTTCATTGCTGTCTCTGAGTGCCTATACAGTAGGTATCTCTTTTGGGATAGAATACTGTATATACAGTATATACACACACACATACTGTATATAGTATAAAGTACACACTCTGTATAATGATTTATGGCATTATTATATCACGTATCAAGGGATTATTAACAGTGCATTTACTGTATGGTTTATACTGCTTTCAGTAGTGCAGTAGTATATCCACATTACGTCACAAAGTAGAGATCTGCCAGTCATGAACCTTATGCAAGAGTAATGCACGTCAGAACACATTAGGCCACTGTAACATCCCTTAGAATAATTTCTGCCAAAGTAACATCCCTTAGAACACTGTACTACATATCTGAAACACAAATTTCGGCACACTGCAATTAAACCACACAATGCACTGCACGACTGCGTGATATGACAAACTGCACATTTCCCTGCAAAATATGATACAATGTACACTACACAAAAAACTGCAATTACCACATGTGTATACAGTACACTGCACGACAGTGCTGGCCCTAGCCAGGTACAGATACAGCCGCAGTCACGCAAAATATAGGCATGCCGCATATCATTTTAATCAGCAGAAGCTGCTGTTGCCCCTAAGCATAGCAAATGCCCTAGGCATTTGCCTACTGTAGTTTGCCTATGCCTAAGGCCTGCTCTGCTGCACGATGTGATTCACTATGTATTACACTCACTGCACAATACCATATTCTGAATGTACACTGCATGACACGCTGCAATTACGCAGCACGATACACTGTGATACATTGCATATACTGTACACTGCATGATACTGTACACTGCACAATCGTAGACCACCTGGATTGTAAAGAACTACTGTACTGTATATACACAAGTTTAAAAAAATAACAATTGTTTTTGTAAAACGCATGTCGATCTTTTTCCATGTCAACTTAACGACCATGTCAACCTACAGTAACTGGTGTCAACCAATTTCAAAAGCCGCACCATCTAGGTCGACGCAAAAAAACAAATTGACCTTTTGACCCGGGTTAACGTTTGGTCCTTGTTTAACCATTTGTTTACCACAAATACTGTACAGTGCTGTATAGACCGGATACCTGCTGCTACAGCAGCCCCTGCTATAATGTACTGTACCTGTAACTACAGTAACTTAAAGTACAGTAATCTACAGTAATGTACTGTACTTACAATCCCTTATGGCCTGCAGGCGTCGTGGGGTCCGCCTCACGAGGTCACTCCACCTCCTCTGGAGAGACCTCACCGTTCTCCTCCGGTTGTAGGTCCGGAGGATATCCCTGCTGGCCCTCCGGTATGCCCTCACTTTCTCCTCGTTGCTGGCGAGAGTTCTGTCCCGCCAGCGAACGAGGAGACGCAGCTCACCAAGAGCATAGGGACGGTCCCGTGCAGCAGCCATAACCGTCCTTATGCTCAATGAGCGTCTCAGACGTCGTGCGCCTCAGACGTCGTGCGTCTCAGACGTCGTGCGGTCCAGGCATTCAACGTACAGTACTGTAGTTACTGTACTTTGTGACAGTTTCCCTTAGTTTTAAATATGCCCTTTCTTTGACCACAGTATTTTCCACTGTCTTGCCCTACGCCCTTCCCTCCTGGGAGCCTTCACAGTTCTTATGCAATACACAAATACCGAAGATGCACAGTCCGTCAGAATACACTCATTTCATTCCCGCTGTTTAGGTGCATTTAGCGTAAAGAATCGCTCCTGCAGATGTACTTTGATTTATTTGAAACCTGTGTGCTTCCTTCCATTGGATGTACTGTATTGGAGATAATTTTTTTTTTTTTAAAGTGAATGTCACGGGAACACATTAAAAATAAGGTTGGCACTTCCTTCCCATTGGTGTTGGTTTACAGTATGCCGTAGTGTACTCGGACGCTCATGTAATTGCATTTCAAAGGCACAGTATTTTCCATCGTCTCCCCCCTACCCCCATCGCCCTTCCCCCCTGGGGGCCTGCACAGGGAGGAAATTCAGGTCCTGTGCAATACACAAACGCTGAAGATCTACTGTACAGTACTGTTTTGCTCAGTTGGTAGCGTCAGAATACACTCATTTCATTCCCGCTGTTTAGGTGCATTTAGCGTAAAGAATCGCTCCTGCAGATGTACTTTGATTTATGTGAAACCTGTGTGCATCCTTCCATTGACTGTCTTACAATGTAAATAAAATAATACAGTGCATTATTACAGAAAAAAAAAAAAAAAAGAAAGAAAGCACATCAGCTCTCGAACCCTGGACTCCCAGCGAGGGAGGTGGGAGCCTTCACCCCTAGCCCACGACGCCTCATGAGAGATTTCCAATTTCATGTGTGAAAGTACTGCAAACAGCGCCCGGCCCCCGCCCCATTGCTGTTGGTTTATGCCTTAGAGGACTCGGACGCTCGCATTTGTAAAGCACGGTGTTTTCCTCCGCCTCCTGCTAGCCTGTTGCCCTTCCCCCATGGGAGCCTGCACAGATCATGCAGTAGACAGGGAGGGAATGCAGGTCATGTGCAATACACAAACGCCCACTGTAGTACTATTTTGCTCACTTACAGTACCGTACTGTACTGTAGGTTGCATTTAGCGTAAAGAATCGCTCCTGCAGATGTACTTTGATTTATGTGAAACCTGTGTGCATCCTTCCATTGGATGTACTGTATTGGAGATAATTTTTTTTTTTTTAAAGTGAATGTCACGGGAACACATTAAAAATAAGGTTGGCACTTCCTTCCCATTGGTGTTGGTTTACAGTATGCCGTAGTGTACTCGGACGCTCATGTAATTGCATTTCAAAGGCACAGTATTTTCCATCGTCTCCCCCCTACCCCCATCGCCCTTCCCCCCTGGGGGCCTGCACAGGGAGGAAATTCAGGTCCTGTGCAATACACAAACGCTGAAGATCTACTGTACAGTACTGTTTTGCTCAGTTGGTAGCGTCAGAATACACTCATTTCATTCCCGCTGTTTAGGTGCATTTAGCGTAAAGAATCGCTCCTGCAGATGTACTTTGATTTATGTGAAACCTGTGTGCATCCTTCCATTGACTGTCTTACAATGTAAATAAAATAATACAGTGCATTATTACAGAAAAAAAAAAAAAAAAGAAAGAAAGCACATCAGGTCTCGAACCCTGGACTCCCAGCGAGGGAGGTGGGAGCCTTCACCCCTAGCCCACGACGCCTCATGAGAGATTTCCAATTTCATGTGTGAAAGTACTGCAAACAGCGCCCGCCCCCCGCCCCATTGCTGTTGGTTTATGCCTTAGAGGACTCGGACGCTCGCATTTGTAAAGCACGGTGTTTTCCTCCGCCTCCTGCTAGCCTGTTGCCCTTCCCCCATGGGAGCCTGCACAGATCATGCAGTAGACAGGGAGGGAATGCAGGTCATGTGCAATACACAAACGCCCACTGTAGTACTATTTTGCTCACTTACAGTACCGTACTGTACTGTAGGTTGCATTTAGCGTAAAGAATCGCTCCTGCAGATGTACTTTGATTTATGTGAAACCTGTGTGCATCCTTCCATTGGATGTACTGTATTGGAGATAATTTTTTTTTTTTTAAAGTGAATGTCACGGGAACACATTAAAAATAAGGTTGGCACTTCCTTCCCATTGGTGTTGGTTTACAGTATGCCGTAGTGTACTCGGACGCTCATGTAATTGCATTTCAAAGGCACAGTATTTTCCATCGTCTCCCCCCTACCCCCATCGCCCTTCCCCCCTGGGGGCCTGCACAGGGAGGAAATTCAGGTCCTGTGCAATACACAAACGCTGAAGATCTACTGTACAGTACTGTTTTGCTCAGTTGGTAGCGTCAGAATACACTCATTTCATTCCCGCTGTTTAGGTGCATTTAGCGTAAAGAATCGCTCCTGCAGATGTACTTTGATTTATGTGAAACCTGTGTGCATCCTTCCATTGACTGTCTTACAATGTAAATAAAATAATACAGTGCATTATTACAGAAAAAAAAAAAAAAAAGAAAGAAAGCACATCAGGTCTCGAACCCTGGACTCCCAGCGAGGGAGGTGGGAGCCTTCACCCCTAGCCCACGACGCCTCATGAGAGATTTCCAATTTCATGTGTGAAAGTACTGCAAACAGCGCCCGGCCCCCGCCCCATTGCTGTTGGTTTATGCCTTAGAGGACTCGGACGCTCGCATTTGTAAAGCACGGTGTTTTCCTCCGCCTCCTGCTAGCCTGTTGCCCTTCCCCCATGGGAGCCTGCACAGATCATGCAGTAGACAGGGAGGGAATGCAGGTCATGTGCAATACACAAACGCCCACTGTAGTACTATTTTGCTCACTTACAGTACCGTACTGTACTGTAGGTTGCATTTAGCGTAAAGAATCGCTCCTGCAGATGTACTTTGATTTATGTGAAACCTGTGTGCATCCTTCCATTGGATGTACTGTATTGGAGATAATTTTTTTTTTTTTAAAGTGAATGTCACGGGAACACATTAAAAATAAGGTTGGCACTTCCTTCCCATTGGTGTTGGTTTACAGTATGCCGTAGTGTACTCGGACGCTCATGTACAGTAATTGCATTTCAAAGGCACAGTATTTTCCATCGTCTCCCCCCTACCCCCATCGCCCTTCCCCCCTGGGGGCCTGCACAGGGAGGAAATTCAGGTCCTGTGCAATACACAAACGCTGAAGATCTACTGTACAGTACTGTTTTGCTCAGTTGGTAGCGTCAGAATACACTCATTTCATTCCCGCTGTTTAGGTGCATTTAGCGTAAAGAATCGCTCCTGCAGATGTACTTTGATTTATGTGAAACCTGTGTGCATCCTTCCATTGACTGTCTTACAATGTAAATAAAATAATACAGTGCATTATTACAGAAAAAAAAAAAAAAAAGAAAGAAAGCACATCAGGTCTCGAACCCTGGACTCCCAGCGAGGGAGGTGGGAGCCTTCACCCCTAGCCCACGACGCCTCATGAGAGATTTCCAATTTCATGTGTGAAAGTACTGCAAACAGCGCCCGGCCCCCGCCCCATTGCTGTTGGTTTATGCCTTAGAGGACTCGGACGCTCGCATTTGTAAAGCACAGTGTTTTCCTCCGCCTCCTGCTAGCCTGTTGCCCTTCCCCCATGGGAGCCTGCACAGATCATGCAGTAGACAGGGAGGGAATGCAGGTCATGTGCAATACACAAACGCCCACTGTAGTACTATTTTGCTCACTTACAGTACCGTACTGTACTGTAGGTTGCATTTAGCGTAAAGAATCGCTCCTGCAGATGTACTTTGATTTATGTGAAACCTGTGTGCATCCTTCCATTGGATGTACTGTATTGGAGATAATTTTTTTTTTTTAAAGTGAATGTCACGGGAACACATTAAAAATAAGGTTGGCACTTCCTTCCCATTGGTGTTGGTTTACAGTATGCCGTAGTGTACTCGGACGCTCATGTACAGTAATTGCATTTCAAAGGCACAGTATTTTCCATCGTCTCCCCCCTACCCCCATCGCCCTTCCCCCCTGGGGGCCTGCACAGGGAGGAAATTCAGGTCCTGTGCAATACACAAACGCTGAAGATCTACTGTACAGTACTGTTTTGCTCAGTTGGTAGCGTCAGAATACACTCATTTCATTCCCGCTGTTTAGGTGCATTTAGCGTAAAGAATCGCTCCTGCAGATGTACTTTGATTTATGTGAAACCTGTGTGCATCCTTCCATTGACTGTCTTACAATGTAAATAAAATAATACAGTGCATTATTACAGAAAAAAAAAAAAAAAAGAAAGAAAGCACATCAGGTCTCGAACCCTGGACTCCCAGCGAGGGAGGTGGGAGCCTTCACCCCTAGCCCACGACGCCTCATGAGAGATTTCCAATTTCATGTGTGAAAGTACTGCAAACAGCGCCCGGCC
This sequence comes from Pseudophryne corroboree, assembly GCF_028390025.1. NCBI lineage: Eukaryota > Metazoa > Chordata > Amphibia > Anura > Myobatrachidae > Pseudophryne > Pseudophryne corroboree. The sequence continues at coordinate 734,864,990 of NC_086446.1, forward strand.
CCCGCCCCATTGCTGTTGGTTTATGCCTTAGAGGACTCGGACGCTCGCATTTGCTAGTCCTCCATTCCCATTATGCATTAGCGAACTCAGACGCTCATATATTTTAAAAGCACGGTGTTTATACATTGTACTGTACATTCTTCCTTTTACACAATTACTGTAGTTGCGTCTCCATACACATACTGTACAGTACTCCATACTTTTTTCCACCGCCTCCCGTTACGCCTACAGTATTGCCAGAGCTGTAGATCAATCCGCCGCTATACTGTACGATCGAAAGTACTGGATTAGTGGAGCATTAGCGACACAGTGGTGGAGATGTGTAATGCATGATGAGTATCTAGATCGTCTCAACGCGCCTGCCTGTGATGAAACTCAGCTATCGCATTAGCGTGGCTAGACGCCCGTCTCGGCGGAGAAACAGTCAAGATAAAGGTGGCTACATCTGTACTCCCAAACACTGGATAACAGACAAGAAAGGTCATCCAGACAAATTGGTTACATTTGTACTGAAGCAGAGAAAAGATTCAGGATAAGTGACACTGTTCAAAGTCCAAATACAGTAATTCCAATCCGATGTGTCCCACAACTAACTCTTGGCAAAGCATCTTAGTCAAGGACATTGAATAACCTCCCAATACAATAACATAGCCACTTCTCAGTATACCCTTAGGCTACAGGGGAGTGTTCAGCTTCCCTCTATCTCAGAGCAACCCAGATGTCCCAGAATTAGTGATGTGCACCGGAAATTTTTCGGGTTTTGTGTTTTGGTTTTGGATTCGGTTCCGCGGCCGAGTTTTGCATTCGGACGCGTTTTGGCAAAACCTCCCTGAAAATTTTTTGTCGGATTCGGGTGTGTTTTGGATTCAGGTGTTTTTTTACAAAAAAACCCTCAAAAGCAGCTTAAATCATAGAATTTGGGGGTCATTTTGATCCCATAGTATTATTAACCTCAATAACCATAATTTACACTCATTTTCAGTCTATTCTGAACACCTCACACCTCACAATATTATTTTTAGTCCTAAAATTTGCACCGAGGTCGCTGGATGGCTAAGCTAAGCGACACAAGTGGCCGACACAAACACCTGGCCCATCTAGGAGTGGCACTGCAGTGTCAGACAGGATGGCACTTCAAAAAATAGTCCCCAAAGAGCACATGATGCAAAGAAAAAAAGAGGTGAACCAAGGCCGCTGTGTGACTAAGCTAAGCGACCCAAGTGGCCGACACAAACACCTGGCCCATCTAGGAGTGGCACTGCAGTGTCAGACAGGATGGCACTTCAAAAAAATAGTCCCCAAACAGCACATGATGCAAAGAAAAAAAGAGGCGCAATGAGGTAGCTGTGTGACTAAGCTAAGCGACACAAGTGGCCGACACAAACACCTGGCCCATCTAGGAGTGGCACTGCAGTGTCAGACAGGATGGCACTTCAAAAAAATAGTCCCCAAACAGCACATGATGCAAAGAAAAAAAGAGGCGCAATGAGGTAGCTGTGTGACTAAGCTAAGCGACCCAAGTGGCCGACACAAACACCTGGCCCATCTAGGAGTGGCACTGCAGTGTCAGACAGGATGGCACTTCAAAAAAATTGTCCCCAAACAGCACATGATGCAAAGAAAAAAAGAGGCGCAATGAGGTAGCTGTGTGACTAAGCTAAGCGACCCAAGTGGCCGACACAAACACCTGGCCCATCTGGGAGTTGCACTGCAGTGTCAGGCAGGATGGCACTTCAAAAAAATTGTCCCCAAATAGCACATGATGCAAAGAAAAATTAAAGAAAAAGAGGTGCAAGATGGAATTGTCCTTGGGCCCTCCCACCCACCCTTATGTTGTATAAACAGGACATGCACACTTTAACGAACCCATCATTTCAGCGACAGGGTCTGCCACACGACTGTGACTGAAATGACTGGTTGGTTTGGGCCCCCACCAAAAAAGAAGCAATCAATCTCTCCTTGCACAAACTGGCTCTACAGAGGCAAGATGTCCACCTCATCATCATCGTCCGATTCATCACCCCTTTCACTGTGTACATCCCCCTCCTCACAGATTATTAATTTGTCCCCACTGGAATCCACCATCTCAGATCCCTGTGTACTTTCTGGAGGCAATTGCTGGTGAATGTCTCCACGGAGGCATTGATTATCATTCATTTTGATGAACATCATCTTCTCCACATTTTCTGGAAGTAACCTCGTAAGCCGATTGCTGACAAGGTGAGCGGCTGCACTAAACACTCTTTCGGAGTACACACTGGAGGGAGGGCAACTTAGGTAGAATAAAGCCAGTTTGTGCAAGGGCCTCCAATTTGCCTCTTTTTCCTGCCAGTATACGTACGGACTGTCTGACGTGCCTACTTGGATGCGGTCACTCATATAATCCTCCACCATTCTTTCAATGGTGACAGAATCATATGCAGTGACAGTAGACGACATGTCAGTAATCGTTGCCAGGTCCTTCAGTCCGGACCAGATGTCAGCACTCGCTCCAGACTGCCCTGCATCACCGCCAGCGGGTGGGCTCGGAATTCTTAGCCTTTTCCTCGCACCCCCAGTTGCGGGAGAATGTGAAGGAGGAGCTGTTGACGGGTCACGTTCCGCTTGACTTGACAATTTTCTCACCAGCAGGTCTTTGAACCTCTGCAGACTTGTGTCTGCCGGAAAGAGAGATACAACGTAGGTTTTAAATCTAGGATCGAGCACGGTGGCCAAAATGTAGTGCTCTGATTTCAACAGATTGACCACCCGTGAATCCTGGTTAAGCGAATTAAGGGCTCCATCCACAAGTCCCACATGCCTAGCGGAATCGCTCTGTTTTAGCTCCTCCTTCAATGTCTCCAGCTTCTTCTGCAAAAGCCTGATGAGGGGAATGACCTGACTCAGGCTGGCAGTGTCTGAACTGACTTCACGTGTGGCAAGTTCAAAGGGTTGCAGAACCTTGCACAACGTTGAAATCATTCTCCACTGCGCTTGAGTCAGGTGCATTCCCCCTCCTTTGCCTATATCGTGGGCAGATGTATAGGCTTGAATGGCCTTTTGCTGCTCCTCCATCCTCTGAAGCATATAGAGATGATGGCAGGGCAGGTTCAGGAATGTTTGGTAGTGCTCCAGTCTTCGGCACGCGGTGGCTGAATGCCGAAAGTGGCCCGCAATTCTTCGGGCCACCGACAGCATCTCTTGCACGCCCCTGTCGTTTTTTAAATAATTCTGCACCACCAAATTCAATCTATGTGCAAAACATGGGACGTGCTGGAATTTGCCCACATGTAATGCACGCACAATATTGGTGGCGTTGTCCGATGTCACAAATCCCCAGGAGAGTCCAATCGGGGTAAGCCATTCGGCGATGATGTTCCTCAGTTTCCGTAAGAGGTTGTCAGCTGTGTGCCTCTTATGGAAAGCGGTGATACAAAGCGTAGCCTGCCTAGGAACGAGTTGGCGTTTGCGAGATGCTGCTACTGGTGCCGCCGCTGCTGTTCTTGCTGCGGGAGGCAATACATCTACCCAGTGGGCTGTCACAGTCATATAGTCCTGAGTCTGCCCTGCTCCATGGTTAAGTGGACATTGGGTACAACTGCATTTTTAAGGACACTGGTGACTCTTTTTCTGAGGTCTGTGTACATTTTCGGTATCGCCTGCCTAGAGAAATGGAACCTAGATGGTATTTGGTACCAGGGACACAGTACCTCAATCAAGTCTCTAGTTGCCTCTGAATTAATGATGGATACCGGAACCACATTTCTCACCACCCAGGCTGACAAGTTATTCGCTTTGCAGCAGGATGACTGCTGTGATATTTCATCTTCCTCGCAAAGGACTGTTGGACAGTCAATTGCTTACTGGAAGTAGTACAAGTGGTCTTCCGACTTCCCCTCTGGGATGACGATCGACTCCCAGCAGCAACAACAGCAGCGCCAGCAGCAGTAGGCGTTACACTCAAGGATGCATTGGAGGAATCCCAGGCAGGAGAGGACTCGTCAGACTTGCCAGTGACATGGCTTGCAGGACTATTGGCTTTCCTGTGTAAGGTGGAAATTGACACTGAGGGAGTTGGTGGTGTGGTTTGCAGGAGCTTGGTTACAAGAGGAAGGGATTTAGTGGACAGTGGACTGCTTCCGCTGTAATCCAAAGTTTTTGAACTTGTCACTGACTTATGATGAATGCGCTGCAGGTGACGTATAAGGGAGGATGTTCCGAGGTGGTTAACGTCCTTACCCCTACTTATTACAGCTTGACAAAGGCAACACACGGCTTGACACCTGTTGTCCGCATTTGTGTTGAAATAATTCCACACCGAAGAGCTGATTTTTTTTGTATTTTGACCAGGCATGTCAATGGCCATATTCATCCCACGGGCAACAGGTGTCTCCCCGGGTGCCTGACTTAAACAAACCACCTCACCATCAGAATCCTCCTTGTCAATTTTCTCCCCAGCGCCAGCAACACCCATATCCTCATCCTGGTGTACTTCAACAGTGACATCTTCAATTTGACTATCAGGAACTGGACTGCGGGTGCTCCTTCCAGCACTTGCAGGGGGCGTGCAAATGGTGGAAGGCGCAAGCTCTTCCCGTCCAGTGTTGGGAAGGTCAGGCATCGCAACCGACACAATTGGACTCTCCTTGGGGATTTGTGATTTAGAAGAACGCACAGTTCTTTGCTGTGCTTTTGCCAGCTTAAGTCTTTTCATTTTTCTAGCGAGAGGTTGAGTGCTTCCATCCTCATGTGAATCTGTACCACTAGCCATGAACATAGGCCAGGGCCTCAGCCGTTCCTTGCCACTCCGTGTCGTAAATGGCATATTGGCAAGTTTACGCTTCTCATCAGACGCTTTCAATTTTGATTTTTGGGTAATTTTACTGAACTTTTTGTTTTTTGGATTTTACATGCTCTCTACTATGACATTGGGTATCGGCCTTGGCAGACGACGTTGATGGCATTTCATCGTCTCGGCCATGACTAGTGGCAGCAGCTTCAGCACGAGGTGGAAGTGGATCTTGATCTTTCCCTATTTTAACCTCCACATTTTTGTTCTCCGTTTTCTAATGTGTGGAATTATATGCCAGTATCAATAGCAATGGCCTACTACTATATATACTGCGCACAACTGAAATGCACCACAGGTATGGATGGATAGTATACTTGACGACACAGAGGTAGGTACAGCAGTGGCCTACTGTACCGTAATGCTATATATTATATACTGGTGGTCAGCAAACTGTGCAAAACTTAAATGCACCACAGGTATGGATGGAGAGTATACTTGACGACACAGAGGTAGGTACAGCAGTGGCCTACTGTACCGTAATGCTATATATTATATACTGGTGGTCAGCAAACTGTGCAAAACTGAAATGCACCACAGGTATGGATGGATAGTATACTTGACGACACAGAGGTAGGTACAGCAGTGGCCTACTGTACCATAATGCTATATATTATATACTGGTGGTCAGCAAACTGTGCAAAACTGAAATAGACCACAGGTATGGATGGATAGTATACTTGACGACACAGAGGTAGGTACAGCAGTGGCCTACTGTACCGTAATGCTATATATTATATACTGGTGGTCAGAAAACTGTGCAAAATAGAGATGAGCGCCTGAAATTTTTCGGGTTTTGTGTTTTGGTTTTGGGTTCGGTTCCGCGGCCGTGTTTTGGGTTCGACCGCGTTTTGGCAAAACCTCACCAAATTTTTTTTGTCGGATTCGGGTGTGTTTTGGATTCGGGTGTTTTTTTCAAAAAACCCTAAAAAACAGCTTAAATCATAGAATTTGGGGGTCATTTTGATCCCATATTATTATTAACCTCAAAAACCATAATTTCCACTCATTTTCAGTCTATTCTGAATACCTCACACCTCACAATATTATTTTTAGTCCTAAAATTTGCACCGAGGTCGCTGGATGACTAAGCTAAGCGACCCTAGTGGCCGACACAAACACCTGGCCCATCTAGGAGTGGCACTGCAGTGTCACGCAGGATGGCCCTTCCAAAAAACCCTCCCCAAACAGCACATGACGCAAAGAAAAATAAAAGAAAAAAGAGGTGCAAGATGGAATTGTCCTTGGGCCCTCCCACCCACCCTTATGTTGTATAAACAGGACATGCACACTTTAACCAACCCATCATTTCAGTGACAGGGTCTGCCACACGACTGTGACTGATATGACGGGTTGGTTTGGACCCCCACCAAAAAAGAAGCAATTAATCTCTCCTTGCACAAACTGGCTCTACAGAGGCAAGATGTCCACCTCATCATCATCCTCCGATATATCACCGTGTACATCCCCCTCCTCACAGATTATCAATTCGTCCCCACTGGAATCCACCATCTCAGCTCCCTGTGTACTTTGTGGAGGCAATTGCTGCTGGTCAATGTCTCCGCGGAGGAATTGATTATAATTCATTTTAATGAACATCATCTTCTCCACATTTTCTGGATGTAACCTCGTACGCCGATTGCTGACAAGGTGAGCGGCGGCACTAAACACTCTTTCGGAGTACACACTTGTGGGAGGGCAACTTAGGTAGAATAAAGCCAGTTTGTGCAAGGGCCTCCAAATTGCCTCTTTTTCCTGCCAGTATAAGTACGGACTGTGTGACGTGCCTACTTGGATGCGGTCACTCATATAATCCTCCACCATTCTTTCAATGTTGAGAGAATCATATGCAGTGACAGTAGACGACATATCCGTAATCGTTGTCAGGTCCTTCAGTCCGGACCAGATGTCAGCATCAGCAGTCGCTCCAGACTGCCCTGCATCACCGCCAGCGGGTGGGCTCGGAATTCTGAGCCTTTTCCTCGCACCCCCAGTTGCGGGAGAATGTGAAGGAGGAGATGTTGACAGGTCGCGTTCCGCTTGACTTGACAATTTTGTCACCAGCAGGTCTTTGCACCCCAGCAGACTTGTGTCTGCCGGAAAGAGAGATCCAAGGTAGGTTTTAAATCTAGGATCGAGCACGGTGGCCAAAATGTAGTGCTCTGATTTCAACAGATTGACCACCCGTGAATCCTTGTTAAGCGAATTAAGGGCTGCATCCACAAGTCCCACATGCCTAGCGGAATCGCTCCCTTTTAGCTCCTTCTTCAATGCCTCCAGCTTCTTCTGCAAAAGCCTGATGAGGGGAATGACCTGACTCAGGCTGGCAGTGTCTGAACTGACTTCACGTGTGGCAAGTTCAAAGGGCATCAGAACCTTGCACAACGTTGAAATCATTCTCCACTGCACTTGAGACAGGTGCATTCCACCTCCTATATCGTGCTCAATTGTATAGGCTTGAATGGCCTTTTGCTGCTCCTCCAACCTCTGAAGCATATAGAGGGTTGAATTCCACCTCGTTACCACTTCTTGCTTCAGATGATGGCAGGGCAGGTTCAGTAGTTTTTGGTGGTGCTCCAGTCTTCTGTACGTGGTGCCTGTACGCCGAAAGTGTCCCGCAATTCTTCTGGCCACCGACAGCATCTCTTGCACGCCCCTGTCGTTTTTTAAAAAATTCTGCACCACCAAATTCAAGGTATGTGCAAAACATGGGACGTGCTGGAATTTGCCCATATTTAATGCACACACAATATTGCTGGTGTTGTCCGATGCCACAAATCCACAGGAGAGTCCAATTGGGGTAAGCCATTCTGCGATGATCTTCCTCAGTTGCCGTAAGAGGATTTCAGCTGTGTGCGTATTCTGGAAAGCGGTGATACAAAGCGTAGCCTGCCTAGGAAAGAGTTGGCGTTTGCGAGATGCTGCTACTGGTGCCGCCGCTGCTGTTCTTGCGGCGGGAGTCCATACATCTACCCAGTGAGCTGTCACAGTCATATAGTCCTGACCCTGCCCTGCTCCACTTGTCCACATGTCCGTGGTTAAGTGGACATTGGGTACAACTGCATTTTTTAGGACACTGGTGAGTCTTTTTCTGACGTCCGTGTACATTCTCGGTATCGCCTGCCTACAGAAGTGGAACCTAGATGGTATTTGGTAACGGGGGCACACTGCCTCAATAAATTGTCTAGTTCCCTGTGAACTAACGGCGGATACCGGACGCACGTCTAACACCAACATAGTGTCAAGGACTCAGTTATCCGCTTTGCAACAGGATGACTGCTGTGATATTTCATCTTCCTCGCAAAGGACTGTTGGACAGTCAATTGCTTACTGGAAGTAGTACAAGTGGGCTTACGACTTCCCCTCTGGGATGACCATCGACTCCCAGCAGCAACAACAGCAGCGCCAGCAGCAGTAGGCGTTACACGCAAGGATGCATCGGAGGAATCCCAGGCAGGAGAGGACTCGTCAGACTTGCCAGTGACATGGCCTGCAGGACTATTGGCATTCCTGGGGAAGGAGGAAATTGACACTGAGGGAGTTGGTGGGGTGGTTTGCGTGAGCTTGGTTACAAGAGGAAGGGATTTACTGGTCAGTGGACTGCTTCCGCTGTCGGCCCAAGTTTTTGAACTTGTCACTGACTTATTATGAATGCGCTGCAGGTGACGTATAAGGGAGGATGTTCCGAGGTGGTTAACGTCCTTACCCCTACTTATTACAGCTTGACAAAGGGAACACACGGCTTGACACCTGTTGTCCGCATTTCTGGTGAAATACTTCCACACCGAAGAGCTGATTTTTTTGGTATTTTCACCAGGCATGTCAACGGCCCTATTCCTCCCACGGACAACAGGTGTCTCCCCGGGTGCCTGACTTAAACAAACCACCTCACCATCAGAATCCTCCTGGTCAATTTCCTCCCCAGCGCCAGCAACACCCATATCCTCCTCATCCTGGTGTACTTCAACACTGACATCTTCAATCTGACTATCAGGAACTGGACTGCGGGTGCTCCTTCCAGCACTTGCAGGGGGCGTGCAAATGGTGGAAGGCGCATGCTCTTCACGTCCAGTGTTGGGAAGGTCAGGCATCGCAACCGACACAATTGGACTCTCCTTGTGGATTTGGGATTTCGAAGAACGCACAGTTCTTTGCGGTGCTACTGCTTTTGCCAGCTTGAGTCTTTTCATTTTTCTAGCGAGAGGCTGAGTGCCTCCATCCTCATGTGAAGCTGAACCACTAGCCATGAACATAGGCCAGGGCCTCAGCCGTTCCTTGCCACTCCGTGTGGTAAATGGCATATTGGCAAGTTTACGCTTCTCCTCCGACAATTTTATTTTAGGTTTTGGAGTCCTTTTTTTTACTGATATTTGGTGTTTTGGATTTGACATGCTCTGTACTATGACATTGGGCATCGGCCTTGGCAGACGACGTTGCTGGCATTTCATCGTCTCGGCCATGACTAGTGGTAGCAGCTTCAGCACGAGGTGGAAGTGGATCTTGATCTTTCCCTAATTTTGGAACCTCAACATTTTTGTTCTCCATATTTTAATAGGCACAACTAAAAGGCACCTCAGGTAAACAATGGAGATGGATGGATACTAGTATACAATTATGGATGGACTGCCGAGTGCCGACACAGAGGTAGCTACAGCCGTGGACTACCGTACTGTACTGTGTCTGCTGCTAATATAGACTGGTTGATAAAGAGATGTAGTAGTAGTATGTATGTATAAAGAAGAAAGAAAAAAAAACCACGGGTAGGTGGTATACAATTATGGACGGACTGCCGAGTGCCGACACAGAGGTAGCTACAGCCGTGGACTACTGTACTGTACTGTGTCTGCTGCTAATATAGACTGGTTGATAAAGAGATGTAGTAGTAGTATGTATGTATAAAGAAGAAAGAAAAAAAAAACACGGGTAGGTGGTATACAATTATGGACGGACTGCCCAGTGCCGACACAGAGGTAGCTACAGCCGTGGACTACCGTACTGTACTGTGTCTGCTGCTAATATAGACTGGTTGATAAAGAGATGTAGTAGTAGTATGTATGTATAAAGAAGAAAGAAAAAAAAACCACGGGTAGGTGGTATACAATTATGGACGGACTGCCGAGTGCCGACACAGAGGTAGCTACAGCCGTGGACTACCGTACTGTACTGTGTCTGCTGCTAATATAGACTGGTTGATAAAGAGATGTAGTAGTAGTATGTATGTATAAAGAAGAAAGAAAAAAAAACCACGGGTAGGTGGTATACAATTATGGACGGACTGCCCAGTGCCGACACAGAGGTAGCTACAGCCGTGGACTACCGTACTGTACTGTGTCTGCTGCTAATATAGACTGGTTGATAAAGAGATGTAGTAGTAGTATGTATGTATAAAGAAGAAAGAAAAAAAAACCACGGGTAGGTGGTATACAATTATGGACGGACTGCCCAGTGCCGACACAGAGGTAGCTACAGCCGTGGACTACAGTACTGTACTGTGTCTGCTGCTAATATAGACTGGTTGATAAAGAGATGTAGTAGTAGTAGTATGTATGTATAAAGAAGAAAGAAAAAAAAACCACGGGTAGCTGGTATACAATTATGGACGGACTGCCCAGTGCCGACACAGAGGTAGCTACAGCCGTGGACTACCGTACTGTACTGTGTCTGCTGCTAATATAGACTGGTTGATAAAGAGATGTAGTAGTAGTATGTATGTATAAAGAAATAAGAAAGAAAAACCACGGGTAGGTGGTATACAATTATGGACGGACTGCCCAGTGCCGACACAGAGGTAGCTACAGCCGTGGACTACCGTACTGTACTGTGTCTGCTGCTAATATAGACTCGTTGATAAAGAGATGTAGTAGTAGTAGTATGTATGTATAAAGAAGAAAGAAAAAAAAACCACGCGTAGGTGGTATACAATTATGGACGGACTGCCGAGTGCCGACACAGAGGTAGCTACAGCCATGGACTACCGTACTGTACTGTGTCTGCTGCTAATATAGACTGGTTGATAAAGAGATGTAGTAGTAGTATGTATGTATAAAGAAGAAAGAAAAAAAAACCACGGGTAGTTGGTATACAATTATGGACGGACTGCCGAGTGCCGACACAGAGGTAGCTACAGCCGTGAACTACCGTACTGTGTCTGCTGCGACTGGATGATAAATAATGATATAAAAAATATATATATATCACTACTGCAGCCGGACAGGTATATATTATATAATGACGGACCTGCTGGACACTGTCTGTCAGCAGAATGAGTTTTTTATAGAATAAAAAAAAAAACACCACACAAGTGAAGTCACACGACGAGTGTTTAACTTTTTCAGGCAATCACAATATAGTATACTATACTACTAACTATACTGGTGGTCAGTGTGGTCAGGTCACTGGTCAGTCACACTGGCAGTGGCACTCCTGCAGCAAAAGTGTGCACTGTTTAATTTTAATAATAATATGTACTCCTGGCTCCTGCTATAACCTATAACTGGCACTGCAGTGCTCCCCAGTCTCCCCCACAATTATAAGATGTGTGAGCTGAGCACAGTCAGATACGAGTGTTTAACTTTTTCAGGCAATCACAATATAGTATACTATACTACTAACTATACTGGTGGTCAGTGTGGTCAGGTCACTGGTCAGTCACACTGGCAGTGGCACTCCTGCAGCAAAAGTGTGCACTGTTTAATTTTAATAATAATATGTACTCCTGGCTCCTGCTATAACCTATAACTGGCACTGCAGTGCTCCCCAGTCTCCCCCACAATTATAAGATGTGTGAGCTGAGCACAGTCAGATATATACATAGATGATGCAGCACACTGGGCTGAGCAGTGCACACAGATATGGTATGTGACTGAGTCACTGTGTATCGTTTTTTTCAGGCAGAGAACGGATATATTAAATAAAACTGCACTGTCTGGTGGTCACTGTTGTCAGTCACTAGTAAACTCTGCACTCTCTACAGTTCTACAGTACTCCTAAGCTCCAGTAAATCAGGTCAATCTCTCTCTCTCTCTCTTCTAATCTAAATGGAGAGGACGCCAGCCACGTCCTCTCCCTATCAATCTCAATGCACGTGTGAAAATGGCGGCGACGCGCGGCTCCTTATATAGAATCCGAGTCTTGCGAGAATCCGACAGCGTCATGATGACGTTCGGGCGCGCTCGGGTTAACCGAGCAAGGCGGGAAGATCCGAGTCGCTCGGACCCGTGAAAAAAAACATGAAGTTCGTGCGGGTTCGGATTCAGAGAAACCGAACCCGCTCATCTCTAGACTGCAAAACTGAAATGCACCACAGGTATGGATGGATAGTATACTTGACGACACAGAGGTAGGTACAGCAGTGGCCTACTGTACCGTAATGCTATATATTATATACTGGTGGTCAGCAAACTGTGCAAAACCGAAATGCACCACAGGTATGGATGGATAGTATACTTGACGACACAGAGGTAGGTAGAGCAGTGGCCTACTGTACCGTACTGCTATATATTATATACTGGTGGTCAGCAAACTGTGCAAAACTGAAATGCACCACAGGTATGGATTATTATTATTATTATTATTATTATTATCCTTTATTTATATGGCGCCACAAGGGTTCCGCAGCGCCCAATTACAGAGTACATAAACAAATAATCAAACAGGAAAACAGCAACTTACAGTTGACGACAATATAGGACAAGTACAGGGTAAATAAACATAGCTACATCAGCAGATGACACTGGAATAACTATCAGGTGGCAGAAGACTGCTGGATTTGGTGCAGTTGAAGATTATTAAAGTAAGAAAAGGATAATCACATGAGGGAAGAGGGCCCTGCTCGTGAGAGCTTACATTCTAAAGGGGAGGGGTAGACAGACAGGGGTGATACAGATGGGGTTCATAGAGAGCGTGGAATGGATGGATAGTATACTTGACGACACAGAGGTACAGTAGGTACAGCAGTGGCCTACTGTACCGTAATGCTATATATTATATACTGGTGGTCAGCAAACTGTGCAAAACTTAAATGCACCACAGGTATGGATAGATAGTATACTTGACGACACAGAGGTAGGTACAGCAGTGGCCTACTGTACCGTAATGCTATATATTATATACTGGTGGTCAGCAAACTGTGCAAAACTTAAATGCACCACAGGTATGGATGGATAGTATACTTGACGACAGACAGAGGTAGGTACAGCAGTGGCCTTCTGTACCGTACTCCTATATATTATATACTGTTGGTCAGCAAAATTATGCACTGTACTCAGGGCCGGTGCTAGGGTGTTCGGCGCCCCCCTGCAAACTATAAATTTGCGCCCTCCCATATTCCTTTGGCGCGCGCCGGGAAAAGGGGTGTGGTCTCACAAGTAAGGGGCATGGCCACACAGTAGTACCCCCATTTAAAATTACGCCACAATGTAGCACAATCTTATTAATCTTATACGTAATGCCCCACCCGTAGTAGTAGCGTCCTTATACGTAATGCCCCACCCGTAGTAGTAGCGTCCTTATATGTAATGCACCCCAGTAGTAGTAGCATCCTTATACATAATGCCCCCCGAGTAGTAGTAGCATTCTTATACATAATGCACCCACAGTAGTAGTAGCGTCCTTATACGTAGTGCACCCCAAGTAGTAGACGCGTCCTTATACGTAATACCCCCCAGTAGTAGTAGCGTCCTTATACGTAGAGCACCCCCAGCAGTATTAGCATCCTTACACGTAATGGCCCCCCCAATAGTAGCGTTGTTACACGTAATGCCCCCCTGTAGTAATAGCGTCCTTATACGTATTGCCCCCCCAGTAGTGGCGTCCATAGAGCGCGCGCAGACATACCACACACACACACACAATTCACACATATATACACACACATACACACCCACCACACACACACACTTCTCTCTCACCCTCCACTTACCTAATCCAGTCTCCCTCTGTACAGCAGCCAGGTCCGTGTAGCTCCGCCCCCTTATGGGCCGTTTAGCCACGCCCCCTACCGTCCCGTGTAGCTCCGCCCCCTTCTGTCCCGTACTCGGCGCTCTCACAGTCACACAGATGAGATGAGGTGAGGGGAGGGAGGAGGCGTATCGTGCTGCAGGTGCCCGCTGCCAGTGCCTGTCATACAGTGACAGACACAGCAGTGGCAGCAGCAGCAGCAGCAGCAGCAGCAGCAGCAGGGGTGACAGGACGGCGCAGCAGGGAAGGGATGCAGAGCAGTGGAAGCGCCTATCCGTCCCAGCGCCTCCCTGCACTGCATCCCTTCGCTGAGCGGGTAGCGCCGGGCCTGACTGTACTCCTACTATATATTACAATGCAGCATAGATATGGAGTGTTTTTCAGGCAGACAAGTTAACGTATACTGGTGGTCACTGATCAGCAAAACTCTGCACTGTACTCCTCCTATATAATATTATACTGGTGGTCCCCAGTCCCCACAATAAAGCAGTGTGAGCACAGATATATGCAGCACACTGAGCACAGATATGGAGTGTTTTTCAGGCAGACAACGTATACTGGTGGTCACTGTCAGCAAAACTCTGCACTGTACTCCTCCTATATAATACAGCTGCTCCCCAGTCCCCACAATTAAGCAGTGTGAGCACAGATATATGCAGCACACTGAGCACAGATATGGAGCGTTTTTCAGGCAGACAACGTATACTGGTGGTCACTGGTCAGCAAAACTCTGCACTGTACTCCTCCTATATAATATTATACTGGTGGTCCCCAGTCCCCACAATAAAGCAGTGTGAGCACAGATATATGCAGCACACTGAGCACAGATATGGAGTGTTTTTCAGGCAGACAACGTATACTGGTGGTCACTGTCAGCAAAACTCTGCACTGTACTTCTGCTAATTAATACAGCTGCTCCCCAGTCCCCACAATTAAGCAGTGTGAGCACAGATATATGCAGCACACTGAGCACAGATAAGGAGCATTTTTTTCAGGCAGAGAACGGATAAAACTGGTGGTCACTGATTAGCAAAACTCTGCACTGTACTCCTCCTATATTAATATACAGCTGCTCCCCAGTCCCCATAATTAAGATATAAGCAAGCACAAATATTTGCATCAACAATGAATAAACGGAGAGGACGCCAGAACGTCCTCTCCATAACATTTCCAATGCACGAGTGAAAATGGCGGCGACGCGCGGCTGCTTATATAGAATCCGAATCTCGCGAGAATCCGACAGCGGGATGATGACGTTCGGGCGCGCTCCGGTTAACCGAGCCATACGGGAGAATCCGAGTATGCCTCGGACCCGTGTAAAATGGGTGAAGTTCGGGGGGGTACGGTTTCCGAGGAACCGAACCCGCTCATCACTACCCAGAATACAATGGTTTACATTTAAAACAGCTTTTTTTATTGTATACTGTGTATGAAATTGAACTTCAAACTAGTGATGGCCATCGAAATCTATACCATCAATGTTTGATGGTTTAAACCCATTGGTAAAAAGTCATCAATGGTTGAGTAGACCTCTGCTATCGGACCGGCACTGCTGATGTTTTCGCCGTTCGATAGTGCAGTATCAATGCTGTGCCATCAATGGCAAAAAAAAAAGCACCCTTCACTGGCTATATACCATTGATGGTCGATGGCCATCCAAATGTTGAACACTTTAGGATATATAAATTGCCCATCCCTATTCAGTTCCCTCCAGCCTCTTGGTTCTAACCCTGCACTATCCTTATTGCCAGTGTGCCTCATCTCATAGTCATCAGCTCTGATGCTATCAGTCTGTACTCCCCGGGCATTTTGGTCATTGAATTAATTTGTTACTATCTGTCACACACTTATACAGGTTTGGGCTGGGTGATCGGCGGTCGGGATCCCGACGGTCAGCATACTGACGCCAGGATCCCAGCCGCAAGGATGTCGGCAGGGGAGCAAGCGCAACAAAGCTCCTTGAGGACTCGCTGTGCGCTCACCATGCTGCGGGCAGGATCTATTCCCCCTCTATGGGCGTCGTGGACACCCATGGGTGGGAATAGCCCTTGGTCCCCTGCCAGCATCCTGGCGGCTGGGATCCTGGCGTCGGTATTAGTGATGAGCGGGTTCGGTTTCTCGGAAACCGAACCCCCCCGAACTTCAGCCTTTTTACACGGGTCCGAGGCAGACTCGGATCTTCCCGCCTTGCTCGGATAACCCGAGCGCGCCAGATCGTCATCATCCCGCTGTCGGATTCTCGCGAGACTCGGATTCTATATAAGGAGCCGCGCGTCGCCGCCATTTTCACACATGCATTGAGATTGATAGGGAGAGGACGTGGCTGGCGTCCTCTCCGTTTAGACTAGAGTACTAGAGACACTTGATTTACTAATTTTGGGGAGCATATTAGGAGTACTACTTGCTGATAGTGTGACCAGTGACCACCAGTTTAATTAATCCGTTCTCTGCCTGAAAAAAAACGATACACAGTGTGACACAGTCACATACCATATCTGTGCTCAGCCTCAGTGTGCTGCATCATATGTAATACTGTATATCTGACTGTGCTGAGTGCTCACTGCTCACACAGCTTAATTGTGGGGGAGACTGGGGAGCAGTTATAGCAGGAGTACATATTTTAAGTACAGTGCACACTTTTGCTGCCAGAGTGCCACTGCCAGTGTGACTGACCAGTGACCACTGACCACCAGTATATTGTGATTGTCTGCTGACCACCAGTATATTGTGATTGTCTGCCTGAAAAAGTTAAACACTCGTCGTGTGGTGTTTTTATAAATGCATTCTGCTGACAGTGTCCAGCAGGTCCGTCATTATATAATATATATCTGTCCGGCTGCAGTAGTGATATATATATATTTTATATCTCATTATCATCCAGTCTATATTAGCAGCAGACGCAGTACGGTAGTCCACGGCTGTAGCTACCTCTGTGTCGGCAGTCGCTCGTCCATCCATAATTGTATACCACCTACCCGTGGTGTTTTTTTTTTTCTATCTTCTTGATACTAGTAGCTTACTTTAGGAGTCTGCAGTGCTGAGCTGACAGTGTCCAGCAGGTCCGTCATTATATAATATATACCTGTCCGGCTGCAGTAGTGATATATATATATTTTTTATCTCATTATCATCCAGTCTATATTAGCAGCAGACGCAGTACGGTAGTCCACGGCTGTAGCTACCTCTGTGTCGGCAGTCGCTCGTCCATCCATAATTGTATACCACCTACCCGTGGTGGGTTTTTTTTTTCTATCTTCTTGATACTAGTAGCTTACTTTAGGAGTCTGCAGTGCTGAGCTGACAGTGTCCAGCAGGTCCGTCATTATATAATATATACCTGTCCGGCTGCAGTAGTGATATATATATATTTTTTATCTCATTATCATCCAGTCTATATTAGCAGCAGACGCAGTACGGTAGTCCACGGCTGTAGCTACCTCTGTGTCGGCAGTCGCTCGTCCATCCATAATTGTATACCACCTACCCGTGGTGTTTTTTTTTTCTATCTTCTTGATACTAGTAGCTTACTTTAGGAGTCTGCAGTGCTGAGCTGACAGTGTCTAGCAGGTCGGTCATTATATAATATATACCTGTCCGGCTGCAGTAGTGATATATATATATTTTATATCTCATTATCATCCAGTCTATATTAGCAGCAGACGCAGTACGGTAGTCCACGGCTGTAGCTACCTCTGTGTCGGCAGTCGCTCGTCCATCTATAATTGTATACCACCTACCCGTGGTGTTTTTTTTTTTTCTATCTTCTTGATACTAGTAGCTTACTTTAGGAGTCTGCAGTGCTGAGCTGACAGTGTCCAGCAGGTCCGTCATTATATAATATATACCTGTCCGGCTGCAGTAGTGATATATATATATTTTTTATCTCATTATCATCCAGTCTATATTAGCAGCAGACGCAGTACGGTAGTCCACGGCTGTAGCTACCTCTGTGTCGGCAGTCGCTCGTCATCCATAAGTATACTAGTATCCATCCATCTCCATTGTTTACCTGAGGTGCCTTTTAGTTGTGCCTATTAAAATATGGAGAACAAAAATGTTGAGGTTCCAAAAATAGGGAAAGATCAAGATCCACTTCCACCTCGTGCTGAAGCTGCTGCCACTAGTCATGGCCGAGACGATGAAATGCCATCAACGTAGTCTGCCAAGGCCGATGCCCAATGTCATAGTACAGAGCATGTAAAATCCAAAACACCAAATATCAGTAAAAAAAGGACTCAAAAATCTAAAATAAAATTGTCGGAGGAGAAGCGTAAACTTGCCAATATGCCATTTACCACACGGAGTGGCAAGGAACGGCTGAGGCCCTGGCCTATGTTCATGGCTAGTGGTTCAGCTTCACATGAGGATGGAAGCACTCAGCCTCTCGCTAGAAAAATGAAAAGACTCAAGCTGGCAAAAGCACAGCAAAGAACTGTGCGTTCTTCGAAATCCCAAATCCACAAGGAGAGTCCAATTGTGTCGGTTGCGATGCCTGACCTTCCCAACACTGGACGTGAAGAGCATGCGCCTTCCACCATTTGCACGCCACCTGCAAGTGCTGGAAGGAGCACCCGCAGTCCAGTTCCTGATAGTCAGATTGAAGATGTCAGTGTTGAAGTACACCAGGATGAGGAGGATATGGGTGTTGCTGGCGCTGGGGAGGAAATTGACAAGGAGGATTCTGATGGTGAGGTGGTTTGTTTAAGTCAGGCACCCGGGGAGACACCTGTTGTCCGTGGGAGGAATATGGCCATTGACATGCCTGGTGAAAATACAAAAAAAATCAGCTCTTCGGTGTGGAAGTATTTCAACAGAAATGCGGACAACATTTGTCAAGCCGTGTGTTGCCTTTGTCAAGCTGTAATAAGTAGGGGTAAGGACGTTAACCACCTCGGAACATCCTCCCTTATACGTCACCTGCAGCGCATTCATCATAAGTCAGTGACAAGTTCAAAAACTTTGGGCGACAGCGGAAGCAGTCCACTGACCAGTAAATCCCTTCCTCTTGTAACCAAGCTCACGCAAACCACCCCACCAACTCCCTCAGTGTCAATTTCCTCCTTCCCCAGGAATGCCAATAGTCCTGTAGGCCATGTCACTGGCAATTCTGACGAGTCCTCTCCTGCCTGGGATTCCTCCGATGCATCCTTGCGTGTAACGCCTACTGCTGCTGGCGCTGCTGTTGTTGCTGCTGGGAGTCGATGGTCATCCCAGAGGGGAAGTCGTACTCGTAAGACCACTTTTACTACTTCCACCAAGCAATTGACTGTCCAACAGTCCTTTGCGAGGAAGATGAAATATCACAGCAGTCATCCTGCTGCAAAGCGGATAACTGAGGCCTTGGCATCCTGGGCGGTGAGAAACGTGGTTCCGGTATCCATCATTACTGCAGAGGCAACTAGAGACTTGTTGGAGGTACTGTGTCCCCGGTACCAAATACCATCTAGGTTCCATTTCTCTAGGCAGGCAATACCGAAAATGTACACAGACCTCAGAAAAAGACTCACCAGTGTCCTAAAAAATGCAGTTGTACCCAATGTCCACTTAACCACGGACATGTGGACAAGTGGAGCAGGGCAGGCTCAGGACTATATGACTGTGACAGCCCACTGGGTAGATGTATGGACTCCCGCCGCAAGAACAGCAGCGGCGGCACCAGTAGCAGCATCTCGCAAACGCCAACTCTTTCCTAGGCAGGCTACGCTTTGTATCACCACTTTCCAGAATACGCACACAGCTAAAAACCTCTTACGGCAACTGAGGAAGATCATCGCAGAATGGCTTACCCCAATTGGACTCTCCTGTGGATTTGTGGCATCGGACAACGCCAGCAATATTGTGTGTGCATTAAATATGGGCAAATTCCAGCACGTCCCATGTTTTGCACATACCTTGAATTTGGTGGTGCAAAACGAGAGGGGCGTGCAAGAGATGCTGTCGGTGGCCAGAAGAATTGCGGGACACTTTCGGCGTACAGGCACCACGTACAGAAGACTGGAGCACCACCAAAAACGCCTGAACCTGCCCTGCCATCATCTGAAGCAAGAAGTGGTAACGAGGTGGAATTCAACCCTCTATATGCTTTAGAGGTTGGAGGAGCAGCAAAAGGCCATTCAAGCCTATACAACTGACCACGATATAGGAGGTGGAATGCACCTGTCTCAAGCGCAGTGGAGAATGATTTCAACGTTGTGCAAGGTTCTGCAACCTTTTGAACTTGCCACATGTGAAGTCAGTTCAGACACTGCCAGCCTGAGTCAGGTCATTCCCCTCATCAGGCTTTTGCAGAAGAAGCTGGAGACATTGAAGGAGGAGCTAACACAGAGCGATTCCGCTAGGCATGTGGGACTTGTGGATGGTGCCCTTAATTCGCTTAACAAGGATTCACGGGGTGGTCAATCTGTTGAAATCAGAGCACTACATTTTGGCCACCGTGCTCGATCCTAGATTTAAAACCTACCTTGGATCTCTCTTTCCGGCAGACACAAGTCTGCTGGGGTTCAAAGAACTGCTGGTGAGAAAATTGTCAAGTCAAGCGGAACGCGACCTGTCAACATCTCCTCCTTCACATTCTCCCGCAACTGGGGGTGCGAGGAAAAGGCTCAGAATTCCGAGCCCACCCGCTGGCGGTGATGCAGGGCAGTCTGGAGCGACTGCTGATGCAGGGCAGTCTGGAGCGACTGCTGATGCTGACATCTGGTCCGGACTGAAGGACCTGACAACGATTACGGACATGTCGTCTACTGTCACTGCATATGATTCTCTCCCCATTGAAAGAATGGTGGAGGATTATATGAGTGACCGCATCCAAGTAGGCACGTCAGACAGTCCGTACTTATACTGGCAGGAAAAAGAGGCAATTTGGAGGCCCTTGCACAAACTGGCTTTATTCTACCTAAGTTGCCCTCCCACAAGTGTGTACTCCGAAAGAGTGTTTAGTGCCGCCGCTCACCTTGTCAGCAATCGGCGTACGAGGTTACATCCAGAAAATGTGGAGAAGATGATGTTCAGTAAAATGAATTATAATCAATTCCTCCGTGGAGACATTGACCAGCAGCAATTGCCTCCACAAAGTACACAGGGAGCTGAGATGGTGGATTCCAGTGGGGACGAATTGATAATCTGTGAGGAGGGGGATGTACACGGTGATATATCGGAGGATGATGATGAGGTGGACATCTTGCCTCTGTAGAGCCAGTTTGTGCAAGGAGAGATTAATTGCTTCTTTTTTGGTGGGGGTCCAAACCAACCCGTCATTTCAGTCACAGTCGTGTGGCAGACCCTGTCACTGAAATGATGGGTTGGTTAAAGTGTGCATGTCCTGTTTATACAACATAAGGGTGGGTGGGAGGGCCCAAGGACAATTCCATCTTGCACCTCTTTTTTCTTTAATTTTACTTTGCGTCATGTGCTGTTTGGGGAGTAGTTTTTTGAAGGGCCAGCCTGCGTGACACTGCAGTGCCACTCCTAGATGGGCCAGGTGTTTGTGTCGGCCACTAGGGTCGCTTAGCTTACTCACACAGCTACCTCATTGCGCCTCTTTTTTTCTTTGCGTCATGTGCTGTTTGGGGAGTAGTTTTTTGAAGGGCCAGCCTGCGTGACACTGCAGTGCCACTCCTAGATGGGCCAGGTGTTTGTGTCGGCCACTTGGGTCGCTTAGCTTACTCACACAGCTACCTCATTGCGCCTCTTTTTTTCTTTGCGTCATGTGCTGTTTGGGGAGTAGTTTTTTGAAGGGCCAGCCTGCGTGACACTGCAGTGCCACTCCTAGATGGGCCAGGTGTTTGTGTCGGCCACTAGGGTCGCTTAGCTTACTCACACAGCTACCTCATTGCGCCTCTTTTTTTCTTTGCGTCATGTGCTGTTTGGGGAGTAGTTTTTTGAAGGGCCAGCCTGCGTGACACTGCAGTGCCACTCCTAGATGGGCCAGGTGTTTGTGTCGGCCACTAGGGTCGCTTAGCTTACTCACACAGCTACCTCATTGCGCCTCTTTTTTTCTTTGCGTCATGTGCTGTTTGGGGAGTAGTTTTTTGAAGGGCCAGCCTGCGTGACACTGCAGTGCCACTCCTAGATGGGCCAGGTGTTTGTGTCGGCCACTAGGGTCGCTTAGCTTACTCACACAGCTACCTCATTGCGCCTCTTTTTTTCTTTGCGTCATGTGCTGTTTGGGGAGTAGTTTTTTGAAGGGCCAGCCTGCGTGACACTGCAGTGCCACTCCTAGATGGGCCAGGTGTTTGTGTCGGCCACTAGGGCCGCTTAGCTTACTCACACAGCTACCTCATTGCGCCTCTTTTTTTCTTTGCGTCATGTGCTGTTTGGGGAGTAGTTTTTTGAAGGGCCAGCCTGCGTGACACTGCAGTGCCACTCCTAGATGGGCCAGGTGTTTGTGTCGGCCACTTGGGTCGCTTAGCTTACTCACACAGCTACCTCATTGCGCCTCTTTTTTTCTTTGCGTCATGTGCTGTTTGGGGAGTAGTTTTTTGAAGGGCCAGCCTGCGTGACACTGCAGTGCCACTCCTAGATGGGCCAGGTGTTTGTGTCGGCCACTAGGGTCGCTTAGCTTACTCACACAGCTACCTCATTGCGCCTTTTTTTCTTTGCGTCATGTGCTGTTTGGGGAGTAGTTTTTTGAAGGGCCAGCCTGCGTGACACTGCAGTGCCACTCCTAGATGGGCCAGGTGTTTGTGTCGGCCACTAGGGTCGCTTAGCTTACTCACACAGCTACCTCATTGCGCCTCTTTTTTTCTTTGCGTCATGTGCTGTTTGGGGAGTAGTTTTTTGAAGGGCCAGCCTGCGTGACACTGCAGTGCCACTCCTAGATGGGCCAGGTGTTTGTGTCGGCCACTAGGGTCGCTTAGCTTACTCACACAGCTACCTCATTGCGCCTCTTTTTTTCTTTGCGTCATGTGCTGTTTGGGGAGTAGTTTTTTGAAGGGCCAGCCTGCGTGACACTGCAGTGCCACTCCTAGATGGGCCAGGTGTTTGTGTCGGCCACTAGGGTCGCTTAGCTTACTCACACAGCTACCTCATTGCGCCTCTTTTTTTCTTTGCGTCATGTGCTGTTTGGGGAGTAGTTTTTTGAAGGGCCAGCCTGCGTGACACTGCAGTGCCACTCCTAGATGGGCCAGGTGTTTGTGTCGGCCACTTGGGTCGCTTAGCTTACTCACACAGCTACCTCATTGCGCCTCTTTTTTTCTTTGCGTCATGTGCTGTTTGGGGAGTAGTTTTTTGAAGGGCCAGCCTGCGTGACACTGCAGTGCCACTCCTAGATGGGCCAGGTGTTTGTGTCGGCCACTAGGGTCGCTTAGCTTACTCACACAGCTACCTCATTGCGCCTCTTTTTTTCTTTGCGTCATGTGCTGTTTGGGGAGTAGTTTTTTGAAGGGCCAGCCTGCGTGACACTGCAGTGCCACTCCTAGATGGGCCAGGTGTTTGTGTCGGCCACTTGGGTCGCTTAGCTTAGCCATCCAGCGACCTCGGTGCAAATTTTAGGACTAAAAATAATATTGTGAGGTGTGAGGTGTTCAGAATAGACTGAAAATGAGTGGAAATTATGGTTATTGAGGTTAATAATACTTTGGGATCAAAATGACCCCCAAATTCTATGATTTAAGCTGTTTTAGAGGGTTTTTTGAAAAAAACACCCGAATCCAAAACACACCCGAATCCGACAAAAAAAATTCGGTGAGGTTTTGCCAAAACGCGTTCGAACCCAAAACACGGCCGCGGAACCGAACCCAAAACCAAAACACAAAACCCGAAAAATTTCCGGCGCTCATCACTAGTCGGTATGCTGACCGCCGGGATCCCGACTGCCGGTCACCTGACTAAATCCCACTTATACAGTATGTGTAGAAATCACAGAGAGTGATTTTCCCCCTGTACTGGCTGTTTAAATATTTTGAATTATTTTTGTTTTTTTATTGTCATTTACTTGTGCAGTGCTATAGACACTTCGTGGTGCCTTATAAATAATAATAATAATAATAATAATAATAATAATAATTTTCTACTGATGGAATACACCATCTTAAATGACAGTTCATCCTATGCTATATATGGACTCACTGTTTTTTTAAATTGTGTATGAGTTTGTTGCGTCACTTGGTTCAAGTTATTGTCCTCCAATATTTTTAATCCTTTCATGCATAGAGATCACTACAGTGGACAGCGGTGTTTAAAACATTATCTCCTATAGAAACTTTCTTTTGACATCACTAGTGCATTGTGGGCGTAATTCAGATCTGATCGCTGGGCTGCATTTCCTGCTGTCCTGCGATCAGATAGTCGCCGCCTACAGGGGGAGTGTATTTTCGCTGTGCAAGTGTGCGTTCCTATGTGTTAGCAGAGCTGCTAAAAATCAGTTAGTGCAGTCTCTGCACAACCCAGGAATTACTCTTCCAGTGCAATTTAATCCTGCTGATCGGGGCCGGAGCTGGCATCAGACAACCTCCCTCAAAATGCTTGGACAGGCCTGCGTTTTCCAGACACTCCCTGTAAACGGTCAGTTGCCACCCACAACTGGCCTCTTCCTGTCAATCACCTTGCGTACGCCCGTGCGAATGGATCCTTCGCACCATCCCGTCGCTGACCGGCGATGCCCGTTGTAGCTGTCCGACGTGGCTGCGCAATGCGGTGCATACGCATGCGCAGTTTGGACCTGATCGCCCGCTGTACAAAAACGCACTGCAGTGATCAGATCTGAATTACCCCGTATCCTCTTTTTAGGACCTCTGCCAAAATTAGAAGGTATGCCACCTAGTGGCAGTTATTAATTCCTACCATCACAATAAGGTAAAAATAAAACTGCAGAGAAAAGTTCACTAGCACCGAGCACTTCAAGGATTTCTGTAAAATATGTTTACTTAAAGATAGCTGAGCAGGTAAAATAAAGTCATGTTTAGGGCATAATATGGCAGATATTTTACTCAAATTCTCAATTTATTATTTTCACAGTTATTGTAAAGCCATATGTCCACTTCAGTGGACATCATGCAAATGACTGTTGCTGGGAATAATAAGCAACATGATAAGAATAAATTGGAACTATCATAGACATATTTTTTCATAATTTTTTTTTACCTTTTACGGTTAAAATACTGTTCCACAATAATAGGGCAATTTTTATGTTGCATATGCATATTGGCGTCTCATCATATACAAAATAAAAATTGTTACTTACCACTATACATCGTATCAGTTTAATGCAATTTATAGCTTTGATACGTAGCAATTCATGTATACTCACCTATTCTGCAATGCGACCTGGTATCCTGGGATCCGGTGGTGCTATCTTCTCCTGCGGTACCCTCTGTGATTGGAGCCAGCCGGTGGGCTACTTTTGCGCATGCGTCACCACCTGAGCTCCCTGCAGGCTGCAGGGGCTGCTGGGAGTTCAGGGTGCAGGGCCAGTGCCAGGTGCCGGGCAGAGAGCAGGGAAGTATTGAGCTTCCCTGCCTGTTTTGCACTGCAGTTCAGATTGCGTCATCCTGAGATGGCGAATCTGAACTCCTAGGAGCAGCGGAAAACAGAGTTTTCTATTCCTTCATGAATCGCACTCACCTTACTAAAGTAGTATGATGTGATTCAGGTATGGAGCAGGGGTGCCGCTGGAGAAGTCAGGAATTTCTACACGGTAACCCGCTCTGTGAATAGCCCAATGCAGAGAAAAAGGAGAGTTATGGTAGACTTACCATGGTTTGACTGTCCCAGGGTGCATTGGGGATGCATTGGGGCCTCCTCTATAACCCCGCCTGCAGGCACTCAGAGAGCTCAGTTTTGTTAACCGGTACAATGCATGAGCAGGTAATAGAGAAAGCAGATGTTAGTTACATAGAACCACAATCTCACGACAGGAAAGGGTACCAGCAGCTAATGCCATACAACCCAAAGAAACTAGGTGCTTCAGGGTGGATGCCCTGTGGATCCCAGTGCACTTCGCAGAAAGAGAGTTAACCATGGTAAGTCTACCATAACTCTCCTTTTCTGCAGCGGGGTACACTGTCTTCCATAGGGAAAACATTGGGGATGTCCTAAAGCAGTTCCTCAAGGGAGGGGACGCGCCCTAGCAGGTAAGAGAACCCGGCATCCAAAGGAAGCATCCTGGGAGACAGAAGTATCAAAGGCATAGAACCTAATGAACGTGTTCACTGAGGACCACATAGCCGCCTTACACAATTGTTCTGTGGACGTGCCATGGCGTGTCGCCCAAGAAGATCCAACTGGCCGAGTAGAATGGGCTTTAACTGCAGCAGAAGCTGGGAGTCCAGCCTGCTCATAGGCTTGTGCAATCACCATTCTAATCCATCTGGCCAAGGTTTTAGCGAGAGCCCTAACCATATCCAAAGAACGTTCTTTGGGAGACAAATCTGAAGAGACAAAGGCAGGAACCACAATCTGTTGGTAAAGGTGAAAAGATAACACCACCATAGGCAAATAACCGGGGCAAGTTCGTAGAACCGTCCAGTCATGGTGGAATATGAGAAAGGGTGGACGACAGGACAAAGCTCCTAAGTCTGACACCCGTCTTGCAGAGGCAATGGCCAGCAAGAACAGGACCTTGGCTGTGAGCCATCTCAGGTCCACCGATTCAAGAGGTTCAAATGGAGACTCTTGCAGAGCATTCAGCACAACAGACAAATCCCAAGGAGCCACAGGAGGGACATATGGAGGCTGAATCCGAGTAACGCCCTGAATGAACGTCTCAACATCAGGTATAGGCCATTTTTCTCTGAAACCAAACCAACAAGACAGATATATGAACCTTGAGGGAGGCCAGACAAATACCTAAGTCCAGGCCTCTTTGCAGAAAAGCCAGTATTCTGGAAGTTCTGAATCCATGGACATCATAATTTTTCTCGGCACACCAGGTGCAGTAAGAATTCCAAACCCTGTAATAAATCTGGGCAGAGGCCGGTTTGCGGGCTTTCAACATCGTTTGAATAACCGCCTCTGAAAATCCTTTGGCTCTCAGGAGTGAAGCTTCAAGAGCCACGCCATCAAAGCCAGTCTGGCCAGGTCTGGGTAGAGACAAGGGCCCTGTATGAGGAGGTCTGGTCATTGAGTAAGTAGAAGGGGATGTCCCGTCAATAGACCCTGCAGGTCTGAGAACCAATGCCTTCTGGGCCATGCTGGAGCGACTAGAAGCAGCATTCCTCCTTCCTGTTTGAACTTCCGTAGAACTCTGGGCAGGAGTGACACTGGAGGGAACACGTAACGCAGTCGAAAGTTCCATGGAATCGCCAGTGCGTCCAAGAACGCTGCTTGATGATCCCTTGTCCTTGATCCGAAGACTGGCACCTTGTGATTGTGTTGAGACGCCATAAGGTCTGCGTCGGGTAGACCCCACCTGTCCACGAGGAGTTGAAAGACTTCTGGATGAAGACTCCACTCTCCAGCATGTACGTCCTGGTGACTGAGGTAGTCCGCTTCCCAGTTCAGGACAACCGGAATGAACACTGCCGATATACTTGGCAGATGGCGTTCTGCCCAACAAAGGATTTTTGACACTTCCTTCATAGCCATGCGGCTTCGAGTGCCGCCTTGATGGTTTATGTATGCCACTGTCGTGGCGTTGTCTGACCGTACTTGAACCAATCTGTTCCGGTTCTGGGACTCCAGGTCGACAACAAAAAGGTCGACACACCTTAGGTCGATGCCAATTGGTTGACACACCTTAGGTCGACATGGACAAAAGGTCGACAGGAACAAGGTCGCCGTGGAAAAAGGTCGACATGAGTTTTTTATGTTTTTTGGTGTCGTTTTCTTCGTAGAGTGACCGGGAACCCCAATTAGTGCACCGCGTCCCCTCGCATGGCTCGCTTCGCTCGCCATGCTTCGGGCATGGTGCATTCGCTCCGCTTCGCTAGGCACAGATTATCATTCCAATCGTAGTCCACATGGATTGTTAATTATGAAAAGGTTCCAAAAAAGAAAAAAATTGTGAAAAACTCATGTCAACCTTTTTCCATGTCGACCTTGTTCCTGTCGACCTTTTGTCCACGTCAACCTTTTGTCTATGTCAACCTAAGGTGTGTCGACCAATTGGCGTCAACCTAAGGTGTGTCGACCTTTCTGTTGTCGACCTGGAGTCCGGATACCTCTGTTCCGTACCAGAGGCAGGGCAAGTGATAATGAATTGAACACCGCCCTCAGCTCTAGGATGTTTATTGGAAGGAGTGATTCTTCCTTGGTCCACCGACCCTGAAAAGAGTGCTGCTCCAACACCGCTCCCCATCCCCTCAGACTGGCATCCGTCGTCAGGGGGTCCCAGTTGGGGATGCAGAAGGGACGACCCCTGCTCAATTGCTGGTCCTGGAGCCATCAGGTCAGCAACAAATGAACCTCCTGAGTCCTGATCCGATGAGGCAGGCCATCCCACTTGGCAAGAATCAATCGTTGCAGAGGGCGGGAATGAAATTGTGCATACTCCACCATGTTGAACGTCGACACCATCAAGCCAAGTACTTGCATCACCGAGTGAATTGACACTCTGGGGTGACGGATGAAGTGTCTTATCCTGTATTTTCAGGACCTAGTCTGGAGACAAGAACAATCTCTGACTGTGTGTGTCCAGAAGCGCCCCTAGGTGCATCATGCTCTGAGCTGGGACCAGCGAGGACTTCTTCCAATTGATCAGCCATCCATGGGCTTGTAAGCAACTCACCGTCAATTGTACATGACTGAGGAGGACATTGTGAGAACTCACCAGAATCAGCAGGTCATCCATTTACGGCAGGATTCTGACTCCCTGGTGATGGAGGTGCGCCGCCATCACTGCCATAACATTGGTGAAGATCCGAGTAGCCGTGGACAGTCCGAACGGCAGAGTCTGGAATTGGTAGTGACTGTCGCCAATAGCAAACTGCAGGAACTGCTGATGCGATATGGCAATAAGAATATGCAGATAAGCATCCTTTATATCCAGGGATGCCATGTAATCTCCGGGTTCCATCGCCAGCACAATAGAGCGCAACGTTTCCATAGGAAACTTGGCTACCCTCACAAATTTGTTCAGTGTCTTGAGGTTGAGTATAGGCTGAAAAGACCCATTGGGTTTCTGCACCAGAAACAGGGTTGAATACTAGCCTCTGCCGCACTGGGACTGAGGTACCCAGTACTCAGGAGGGATCCTATCACCGTTTGTAGAGCCTGCGCCTTCAACGGTTCCGAAGGGAGTACCGTAGTGCAGAACTGGTGAGGGGGACATCTCTTGAATGAGACAGCGTACCCGTGAGAGACAACTTCCAGTTCCTAAGCATCTGAAGTGGTCTTTAACCAGACCTGGGCGAACTGTAGAAGTCGGCCTACCACCCTGGGGTCCCCCAGGGGGAGACCCGCCCCACCATGCAGCAGGCTTGTCTTGTTTCGAAGCAGGTTGACGGGCTGCCCAGGACTGTTTCATCTTGGGCTTGGTGGTCTTGGGAGCACAAGATTGTCTGGGGTAAGACTGACCCTTGGCTTTCCCTTGAGGTACGAAAAGTGGTAGTCTTCGCCTTCTGAGTAGAAGGATTAGTAGGAGGAAGAAAAGAAGTCTTAGCAGCTACTAATTCAGACACTATTTTATTCAGGTCCTCTCCAAATAAAATATTCCCAGTAAAGGGGAGTACCTCCAAGGTCTTCTTGGAGTCCAAATCCACTTTCCACGACTTTAACCACAGTATGCAGCGAGCCAGGATAGACGTGGATGACTCTTTTGCTGCCAGTACCCCTGCCTCCGAGGACGCCTCCTGAATGTAATAGGTGGCGGTGCATATGTGAGACAGGTATTGTCTGGCTTTGTCGGAAATATCCTCAGGCAGCTCATCCTCTAACGCCTGAACCCAACCCTCAATACCTTTTGCGGCCCAAGAGGCAGCTATGGTGGGCCTATGAATGGTCCCTGCGAGGGAATATATAGATTTCAGGCATCCCTCCACACGCTAATCTGTCAGTTCCTTCAGGGAGGTGACAGTGGTGACAGGCAGAGTAGACGACACCACGAGACGGGTGACGTGAGAATCCACCGGCGGTGGATTTTTCCACTTACTACTTAACTCTGCAGGGAGATGATAGCGAGCCAAAGCCTGTTTAGGGAGCAGAATTTCTTACCTTGGGTAGACCAGGGTTTCTTCCTGATGTCCACAAGATGATCAGAATGGTGTAATACAGTTTTAACCACCTTCTGTTGTTTAAACATATCAGTTTTCTTGGCCACTGTAGTGGAATCCTCATCCTCAGTGATCTGTAGGATATGTTTAATAGCATCCACCAGGACAGGGACATCAACCTACAAGGTAGAATCAGTAACACATGACTCAGAGTCTGACAGGACCCTCCTCATCAGATGAAACATCAGAGAGGTTAGTGGAATGTGAGGAGGAAGCAGCCCGCTTAGAGGACCCAGGGACATGGGAGTGACCTGGAGTAGATTTCTGTCTAATCAAGGACTGATTCAACTGCTGCAGCTGGGTGGACACATTTTCTGCCCAAGGTGGATTTACTATAGGGACAACTTGTGGTGGTAGTGGCACTGGAGGTCCCATGGGGGGCTAAACGGGCCATCCGAGTCTCCAGGAGGGTTGTGAACATAGCCCAGGGTGGCTCCATTGTAGGTACAGAAGCAGCAGGCTAACTGGAAGGTGTATGACATTTAGTACACAGACCATCACACAATACTTCCCCCTCAGGTAAACCTCTGGAGCATACCTTGCATTTCACAGGAGCCTCCACAGTTTTACAGCCATTATTGTTAGACATTGTAATAAAGGAACAATCAGGCTATTAGTACGATGAAGCCAGACAGAGTACACAACCTGCAGACAAAGTACACAACCAGCGTAAGAGTACACACACTTGTGAACTAAATCCCGGTGTACGTGACTGTAACACAGTAAAATATCTGTACAGCGATAGTACTGTGTACACTATATTATAGGACCCTGATGCACCTAGTCCCTTCGGGTACAGAATATAGTGACAGCTACCTTAGATGGGATACACGTGAGAGTGAAACCATACAGCAGATACAGGCACACACAGTCTCAGGCAATGCAGAGGTTATTATAAGCACAATAAAACTGCACTGGACTAGTATATATATATATATATATATATATAACACGGGGGGTAATTCAGACCTGATCGCTCGCTAGCATTTTTTGCAGCACTGCGATTAGGTCAGAACTGCGCATGCGTATGCACCGCAACAGAAACATAGAGATATAGAATTTGATGGCAGATAAGAACCACTTGGCCCATCTAGTCTGCCCCCTTTTTTTTTTTTTTTTTTTTACCATATTTTTATCTCAAAACTTATTTGATCCTTATTTCTTTGTAAGGATATCCTTATGTCTATCCCATGCATGTTTAAATTGCTCTACTGTCTTAGCCTCTACTACCTCTGATGGGAAGCTATTCCACTTGTCCACTACCCTTTCTGTAAAGTAATCTTTCCTCATATTTCTCCTGAACCTCCCCACCTCCAGTCTCAGTGCATGCCCTCGTGTCCTATTGCTTCTCTTCATATGGAGAATGTTTCCCTCCTGGACTTTGTTAAAACCCTTGATATATTTGAAAGTTTCTATCATGTCCCCCCTTTCCCTTCTCTGCTCCAAACTATACATATTGAGATTTTTTAGTCTTTCTGGGTATGTTTTGTGATGTAGGCCATGCACCATTTTAGTTGCCCTTCTTTGTACAGTCTCTAATGTATTAATATCCTTTTGAAGATATGGCATCCAGAATTGAACACAGTATTCTAGATGAGGCCGTACCAATGACCTATACAGTGGCATTATTACTTATTTCTTTCTGCTGCTGATTCCTCCCCCAATGCAGCCAAGCATCTGACTAGCCTTCCTCATTGCTTTGTTACAGTGCTTACCTGCCTTTAAGTCACCTGAAATAGTGACTCCTAGATCCCTTTTTCTCCTCAGTAGTTTCCAGTATAGTGCCATTAATACTATATTTAGCCTTTGGATTTTTGAGGCCCAAGTGCATGATTTTGCATTTTTGACCATTAAACTGTAATTGCCACACTCTTGACCATTCCTCTAGTCCACCTAGATCCTCAGTCATTTGTTTTACCCCACCTGGTGTGCCTACCCTGTTGCATACCTTTGTGTCATCTTCAAAAAGGCATACTTTCCCTTTAATGCCATTTGCAATGTCCCCATTAAAGATATTAAAAAGCACTGGTCAAAGTACAGATCCCTGGGGTACTCCATTGGTAACATTTTCCTCCTGTGAACGCACTCCATTTACCACAACTCTCTGTTTTCTATCCTGCAACCAAGATCTTATCCATTCAATAATCCTAGTATCCAATCCCAAGCTTCCAAGTTTATTTTGCAGTCTGCGATGTGGAACAGTGTCAAAAGCCTTACTAAAGTCTAGATAAGCTATAGCCACGGCTCCACCTTTATCCATCACTTTAGTCACACAGTCAAAAAAGTCAATAAGATTTGTTTGACATGATCTCCCCCCAGTGAATCCATGCTGTTTGGGATCCTGTAAATTTCTGGATTTGAGATAATCTACAACTCTTTCTTTTAAGAGTGTTTCCATCAATTTTCCTACTACTGATGTAAGACTCACTGGTCTGTAGTTGTTTGCCTCTTCCTTGCTTCCACTTTTGTGCAGTGGGACTACGTTTGCTCTTTTCCAGTCCTCTGGAATTACTCCTGTAGCTAATGACTGGTTGAATAATTCTGTCAATGGTGCTACCAGCACCTCTTTAAGGGGGTCATTCTGAGTTGATCGCTTGCTAGATACTTTTAGTAGCCGTGCAAAAGCATTGTCGCCGCCCACCGGGGAGTGTATTTTCGCTTTGCAGAAGTGCGAACGCTTGTGCAGCAGAGCGCCTGCAAAATAATTTTGTGCAAAACAAGACCAGCCCTGTAGTTACTCTTCGTGTGCATTGATTCTAACGACGGAGGGACGGCTTTTGACGTCACACACCCGCCCAGCGTTCACCCAGCCACGCCGGCGTTTTCCCCGACACGCCTGCGTTTTTCTAAGCACTGAAAATGGTTGGTTGACACCCAGAAATGCCCACTTCATGTCAATCTTCCTGCGTTCGGCTGTGCGACTGAATGCTTCGCTAGAACCTGTGCAAAACCACAAAGGACTTTGTACCCGTTGACGCGCGTGCGCATTGCGGTGCATACACATGCGCAGATTAGCCATTTTTTTACTGACCGCTGCGCTGCGAACAAAGGCAGCTAGCGATCAACTCGGAATGACCCCCTAAGTTCTTTTAGTATCCTTGGAAGTATCCCATCTGGCCCCATAGATTTGTCCACTTTCAGCTTTGAGAGTTCTGTTAGGACCTTCTCCTCTGTAAATGTACTTGTTTAATTTTATCTGAATATCCCTGTAACTTAACTGTGGCCCCTTTCCCTCTCTTTCAGTAGTGAATACTGAGCAAAAATAATTATTAAGATGATCTGCTATTACATTCAGAGGCAGAACTCTGGGAGGCAACAGAGTCATCTGCCGCCAGGCTCCTACTCTGAAGGGGGGCACCTATCCTCCCATTCTGTGACACCATTGAATTAAGTTAATTGATAGCTGTCGCTGTCTTTTCAGTGGCCGACTTCCTCACTGGTCCCTGCAGCTTACAAATCACACCCTCTTTATTATACTGAATATACACATTTTACAAGTGTCACACCCAGGATTAGAAACCACAACCTATTACACTGGAAGCAGACACCTTACTGATGAAGCTGTTTGCTCCTGTATAGTAAATATGAGAATTTTAACTATATGAAGATACTTCTCTGACAATTACACATAACTTCATATAGTTAGAATTCTAATGCTTCCTCTACAGGAGCAAATAGCTCCATCAGTAAAGTGTCTGCTGTCAGTGTAACAGGTTATGGGTTCTAATCCTGGGTATAACTGCTAAGAAATGTGTCATTTAAAATAAAAGACAATTAAATGTATAAATACAGTATATACATTTTTTTCAGAACACTCCATACACACACACACACACACACACACGCACGCACGCACGCACGCACGCACGCACACATACATACATATATTTATCTTAATAATATAGGAAATAGGGGTGCACCAATATTTATCTTGCCTCCGGGCAACTGTGACGAACTTACGCCACTGATTACATTGTCTCCCTCAACAAGACTCCCAGTGTCTGTCTTTAGTTTTATAATTCCGCCTTTTGTTTTTCTTCTTTCGCTTATATACCTAAAAAAAGTTTTGCCTCCTTTACCCACTGACTGGGCCATTTTCTCCTCAGCTTGTGCCTTTGCACATCTGATTACCTTCTTAGTCTCCTTCTGTCTACAAGAGAAAGTTGTTCCTTGAAAGAGATCAGGGAACCAAGAAGTAACCTCTTTGTGGGGGCACTCTTAATTTTTCATATTGCTGGTTTGCTATATATTTTTCATTACTTTTCAAATAGGTAGTGCAGGACACCTCCCCTCTTCCCTTCTCCTTCTGTCTAACAAGATATATCGCTTTGTCTTAATTTTTTTGTGTCTGCTTATATTTCCTAAAAGCCATCTTTTTTTCTTTCACAATATTTGCTACTTCTTTCGCAAACCACACTGGCTTCCTTTTCCTTGTGTTTTTCCTAACACTTTTGATTCAAAGGTCTGTTGCCTTTAATATTGCACTTTTTAATATTTCCCACCTCTCCTGCACTGCTTCCAAGTTCCTCCACTCTGCCAAAGAATTGCTTACACATTTTCCAATCCCTACAAAATCAGCCTTCATAAAATCCAACACCTTTGTTTTTGTATGGGATGAGTCAGTTTCTGTCTTTATGCTGAACCATACTGCTTGATGATCACCGGATCCCAGGTTTTCACCCACTTTTATGTCCGATATTCTGTCTCCATTTGTAAGTGTTAAGTCTAATATTGCGTATTCCAAGTGGACTCCCTCACCAATTGGTGGAGGGATGCTCCCTGAAGGGAATTTAAAATGTCTCTACTTCTAGTGGAACTAGCAACAGACACCTCCCAGTTTACATCAGGAAGATTAAAGTCTCCTATGATTATTACCTCTCCTTTTAATACCATTTTAGTCGTGTCCTGCAATAGGTTCTTGTCCAGTTCTTCTTCCTGTCCTGGTGGCCTGTATTTCACGCCAATATGAATAATCAACTGTTTCTATGGTCACCCAAAGAGCCTCAGTTTTTTCTTCAATACATTGTATTAAGGAAGTATTTATGCTTTTTTTTTTTACATACATTGCTACCCCTCCTCTGATTTTTCCCATTCTGTCCTTCCTAAATAAAGTATGTCCCAGTCATGATTTTCATTGCACCATGACTCTGTAATTGCCACAATATCTAGATCATCCCTTGTCATTATGGCAGTTAGTTCTCGGATTTTATTTCCTAAGCTCCTAGCATTTGCACACATAGCTTTTAGAGTTTTGTTTGTGCTTTTCCTGTTCCTAGCTATGTACTTCTCTCTGCCTATGTTTATTTGGTTTTGATTCGAATTATCTTCTGTTGCTGTGGATATGCTTCCTATTCCCTTTGCCTGCAAAAACAATACCTCTGTGATGGGGGAGCAGATTATTTTATTCATATTTGGTTCACTGACCCCCTCTGCTAGTTTAAATAGTTCTTGATGAAACTTCCAAACTGTTCAGTTAGTATTCTCGTTCCCCTTGAAGATGGGTGCAAGCCGTCACTTTTGTATAAGCTCCTATCTTGCCAGATGGTGAGACTATGGCCTATAAATCCAAATCTCTCCTCATTGCACCATGTCCTTAGCCAAACATTGAATTTTCTGATGCAATGAGTTCTGTCTTCCCCTCTGTGTACTGGCAATACTTCTGAAAAAGTTACAGTGGTTGCCACCTGCTTCATAGCAGTCCCTAACTTCCTAAATTCATCTTTTATGGCCATGAGTTCAGCATTAGCCAGGTCATTTGTCCCTAGGTGGACAATGACATCCGCCTCCCCATCTTTTCTTGCTGCCTTCACAATTCTTAGCATGCACTCTTTATCCCTTGGAGCTGTGGCTCCAGGTAAGCACCTTACTTGTTTCCCTACTTCATTTGCATTTCCCAGATGTATTCCTCTAATATTGGACTCTCCCAAGAGAAGGGCAGTCCTTTTTGGAGATCCAATTTTCTCCTTCTCCTGTTCCTATAGTTAGTAGATGTCCCCATATCCTCCTGTTCTGTAGTGCCTCTATTTGTTGTATCTTCCAGCCCTGCAAGAGTAGCATATGAGTTTTGTAGTGCCACAGCTTGCGGGAGGTGTCTGTGTCCCTCTGGAAACCTCTGGCCTTGAGAGCCCACAGTAGTCCAGGCAGAATGTCTTCTGGTGGCTCTCTGAGGCAGTGGAGGCCTCAAAGACACAGACACAGACATCATACAAATTTCAGCATGCACTTTAGCTATCTCCTCCAGCAGATAAAATTGCTCACAGATATGGATAGACAGAGATACTCAGAATACTCACCTGCTGCTGTTTCAAACTCACAATTCACTTAAAAAGCCAAGCTCTCACTTTAGAATGCAAGCTCTCACAATGAGCAAGCTCAAATGAGTGTGGTCACTGTTTAAAAACTTTCTCAGACATCTGTTAGGCGCTTCACACGGGTACAAAGCGGATCGTTGCTTTGCGATGGGTTTTACGAAGAATCAATTCGTACAGCCGATCGCAAGGAGATTGACAGGAAGAAAAAAAATTTGGGTGGCAACTGACCATTTTCAGGGAGTGTTTGGATAAACGCAGGCATGTCCAAGCGTTTGCAGGGCGGGTATCTGACGTCAATTCCGGCCCTGGACAGGCTGAAGTGATTGCAGCGGCTGAGTAAGTCCTGGGCAACTCAGAAACTGCACAAAGTTTTTTTGTACCACTCGGCTGCACACGCGATCACACACTTGCACAGCTAAAATACACTCCCCAGTGGGCGGCGACTATGCAAACGCAGTACTGCAAAAAACAGCTAGCAAGCGATCAGATCGCGCCCCCCTTGTCTGTCAGGAACTGAGGGAGAGTGTGAGGCAGCTCCAGGGCCAGAAATCTGCGAGGAGATGGTGCCCTGGGCCAGGGGAGGGGCTACAGGTCAAGCGCAGACTCACCTATGCTGGGCTTCACCGCCGGTACTATGGAGCCCCACTAATAGGTGTGCTAGTACACACGACCTGTGCTCCTATGCCCTGGCGGATATAGTGGGGACCCTGCTCGGTGACAGTGTCCACGCCAGCGTCGCAGTCCGTCTCCCTAGACTGCGACCAGGAACACGATTTAGTGGCGGGTCCCAACTGGGGGACCTTCTTACCTCCTCTCTTCGTAGCAGCCACACAAACCAGGAGAGCGTCTGCGCCTAAGCCAGAGCATCTCCGCCGTAAGTACCCGAGATCTGAGCCACGGGAGTTTGCGATGCCACTTGGGAGGTGATGGAGATGCAGCACTGAATGTCACCCTGACATAACAGTGCTGCGGCCCTTGAAGTCTTCTAAGCTTTTTCTGGGCTGCCCAGTGCAGCCCACCTGTTAGGTGACCTGCTGCCTTCAGGCACCATTCGAAACTGAGCTCTCAGTGCCTGGAGGCGGGGTTATAGAGGAGGCCCCAATGCATCCTGGGACAGTCAAAGCTTTGCCTGATGGTGCCTCTGGATCAAGATCCCACTCTACACCCCAATGTTTTCCCTGTGGAACACAGTGTACCCAGCTGCAGAAAGCCGTTTTCTGCAAAAGCTTCAGGGGCACAGCTGAGCGCTTCTATATTGCTGACCTACTTGGATAAGGCTATTGAGAAGATGAATGGTCCAAATGGTGTGCATTGTGCTTCTCTTCCAGGTAACCGCGTGAGCAGAACTGACTGCTGTTTGCTTATTACCTAGCCACATTCTGCTTTCGGTGCCATACGGCCGATCTGTCTGCACACCAAGCCAGGCTGCAGATAAGTGGTCTGCACACAATCAGTGAACGTGTGGCTAAAATCACACTTTACGCTTCACATGCACATTGTGCCAGGAAATAAGGGCAGCGTGTGCTCCAGCTACAGTTTTCCTTTAAATAAGAATGACAATTACATCTTAGCGGCTGGTCCCTTCTCCCAGCTTTATTATGATGCAATTAAATTGGAGGATTGGTCACTGATGCATTGCAAGAATATCCCAGAGTGAGGAAGCAGTGGGAACGTGCAATGCAGTAACTTGTTATCTGGGCCTTGAGATGTTTGGAAATGGATAACCAGCACAGCAAAGAATACAAAAGCAATCATGTAAAACCATTACAGTCTGTGCGAGTGCAGCTTTTATATTCTCACAGTACAGTGGGGGATCCCTTTCAGCATTTCAACAAACTTTCAAAAGGGAAATTGCACTTCCTCCTGGTTACCTAACTAGAGTCATCTCTGAATACCGAAGAAACTCAATTTTAAAAAGGCATTAAGTGCCCGTGGTTTTAATCCAACAAATCAAAGTCTTTTTACTTGGAGAAAACAGGTTACATTAAAAACGGTGGGGTATATTTACTAAGCTCCCGATTTTGACCGAGATGCCGTTTTTTCTTCAAAGTGTCATCTCGGTAATTTACTAAGCAAAAATCACGGCAGTGATGAGGGCATTCGTAATATTTTGGAAGTTGAAGTAAAAAAATACGAATGAATACACCATCGGTCAAAACGCGGCTGTTTAGGTATGAATCACGGTCATTTACTAACCATTCGTATTTGTAATGTCTAACGTGAAAATGCTTTTGCGGTCGTGAAAAAATACAAATCGTAAAAAAGTCCTAAAAAAAAGTAGACCTGCTTTTGAGAAGCGTGTTTACATGTGTATTCAATTATCCATTAGTCACACCAGAATGTTTGGCCCTATAAAAGGGTCCAAGGCACATATTGAATATCTTTCACTCTGAAATGGCTGCTGTGGTGTGTGCTACCGATTTTTTGTTTGCTGGGGGATACCTGAGAGTGATCCATGACTCGTCCATAAATCAGGGCCAGGTAAGTGAACATGGTCAGCAGGTTGAGCAGGTGCAGCGGAGGCTGCGCCAGCCACGATTTTTTAATGGACGTTTAAACTTAAACGCATTGTCTGATGATAGGGTCATACAGATGTTTCGCCTAAATAGAAACAACATTTTCCGTCTGTATGACCTTGTCAAACTGGGACTAGACCCTGAGACAGCACGCTCTCGCTCTGTCTCAGGCCTGCACAAACTCCTGGCTGTGTTACACTTTATGGCTACTGGGAGCTTCCAGGCTGTGACAGGCGACGTCATCGGTATCTCCCAGCCCACCTTTCCAAATATTTGAACCAGGTGAGTTGAAATATATATACACGTCTATATCAAAGTGTTGCTTCTGTTAGGTCTTAGAACACAGTATTGTATTGAATACAGATCATGACACTCACCTTATATTTATTAATGTCCACTCAGGTTTTGGATGTCTTGGAACCACATATAAATGCCTCTATCTGCTTCCCTACCCAGGAGTCGCAGTGGCATGCTGTCAGGGTAGCTTTCTATGAGCTTGCTGGCATGCCCAATGTGCTGGGGGCCATAGATTGCACACATGTTGAGCTGAGACCACCTAGGGGCCGACAATATATATATACTAATCGACATATGGACAAATCCACTAATGTCCAGGTGGTATGTGATGCAAATCTCAACATTATGAGTGTGGTTGCAGGTTACCCTGGCGGCTGCCATGACTCCTTCATCCTCAGTCAGTCATCTCTGTTCGATAAATTTGAGGACGGACAAATGCCTGATGGCTGGCTGCTGGGTATGTTCCAAGTGTGTTGTGTGTATGTGTGGTAACTTCAAACTCCATTGTTTTTTAGGGTAATTACTCATCATACACATGTACTAATGTTGACTATATCTTTTTTTCAGGTGATGGGGGTTATGGCTGCTACTCTTGGCTACTTACTCCATTGTCCCAACCTGATTCTCCTGCTGAACACAGTTACAATCATGCACATAAGTCTACGCGGAACGTGATAGAAAGATGTTTTGGTGTGCTGAAATCTCGGTTTCGGTGTCTGGATAAATCTGCTGGGCTTTTGTTGTATAGTCCCTCCAAGGTGACTAGGATTGTGTTCTGCTGCTGTTTTCTCCATAATCTGTGTTTGAAACAACATCTGCCACATGATGATGGAGAAAACAGTCAGCAAGCAGAGGATTTAGAAACATCTGGTGACAGTGTGAGTACAGATGTAGGGAGGCAGGTAAGGCAAGAAGTGATTCAGCTGTATTTTACCCGTAAGTATTTTTTTAATTCAAATCACCTTGACTAACCACTTTGATTAAATGTATTGTAGGTGTGAATGTGTGTTTTGTTCGTTAGTGTTTGTTCTTTATACTGGTCTGTACATTTTGAAAAAACAAATTCAAAAAAACATTGTCACTCATTACCCCATTAAAACAAACACACATAGCGTGTTTTACAATGATTGACGCGGACACAGGAATTTTTGAGAATACAATATTAACAATTTTATTGTGTATCACAAATTTAATGTATTCTTAATTTTTTTTTCTTTTGTGTGCTGGGTGCAGAGGTTTGAGCAGGGTCGCTGGGCCGTGTTCTGCTTGATCGTCGAACAGGGGAGGTAACTGGGGTCTGGCTAGGGGTAGTCGTGCCTGAGCTGGAGCTGCCTTGTTGTGCTGCCATCAGAGTTATGCTTTGGCTCAAATTATGAATACTGGCATTCAGCTGATTATTTGTGGCAGTGTTGCTGGCCACAATCCGAGACAAAGTTTCATTCACTACCTGATTGTTCTGAATAACTTGAATTAAGGCTTGTTGCTGCCGCTGTTGCTCATCAATGATGCGCGTCAAATTTGAAAGCATTTGCGTGTTGTCCGCCCTGATTTGCTCCATTGATGTCGCAATTCTGCCTACCTGAACAATCAGTCTTCCCGAGTTCCGACTAATGCGCGGAAGATGATGGGGCAGACTGGCAAGGTGTTGTGTGTGTGTGTTCAGGTAGGCAGTGTTTTGGGCCTGTTGTGTGGCCCAACTGGACCAAAAGTCTGCGGACATTTGTTGCTGGGGTGGAGTAGGGATCAATTGTGGCCTTACTGAGGCTTGGGGCATATCCTGCTGCTGGGTTGGCTGGGTAGGATCAACGGGCGTAAGGTGCAGTGTAAAGGTTGGCTGTTGGTAAGGTTCCTGCTGGTCGTCCTCGGCCATGATGTTTGGGTCTGTATGGGGTGACCAACAGGCACTGTTTAGTTATAATTAAATATCTTTGCTTGTCCTAAACATGCCCTGCTTAATAATACTCATGCCAATTTTATTTTAAAGGTGTGTTTTAAAAAACTAGGATTCTTTCCTTTACAAACACATATGTGCCTTCACAGGCGTGCGCAGAGACTTACTGGCGGGTTCCGCACCAAACTTCCCCCCCTCCACAGCATTATAGTGTTCTCTCACCTCCCCTGTCCTGGATATAGACTGCTCACCTGGACGGCCCAGAGGAGCAGATCAGGTAAGCAGTCTACATCCAGGACAGGGGAGGTGTGAGAACACTATAATGCTGTGGAGGGGGTGGGGGGTTAAGTCCGGTGTGAAAGCCGCTATTCATTTTCTGTGCACGCCTGTGGGATCAATTTCCTAAGATGGGTGTTGTTTTTAAAATGGGATGTTGGCCATAGCAACCAATAAGACTTTATTTTTCTTATATTTTGCACATTCAAGAAGAGAATACCTGGAATCAGAATGGTTGCTACGGGAAAACATGTCATCTCAAATAGAACTCACATCTTAGTAAATGTACTGTGTCTTACTTTAAAAAAATAAATAAATAATGTTTTTACTCACCAGACAGCTTAGGTGATCGTGGCTCATCACTTTGGGGACTAGCCAAAATTGCCTGTGGTGGCTGGGCCAGCACTGCGGAGATGATCCGCCGCATGGGTGGTGAAGATGGAGCTCCTTATTGTGATGTAAACATCTTGAACCTAATGTTAAGTAAACTATTTTATGTTTAAGCAATTCTGGATTACTTAATTGGGTGTGTATGCGGAAATTAAGATGGTGTTGCAATAATTAAGCCAAATATATAGATTAATTCTGCACAAGATATTGCAGTGAATTTGAAAGCCATAATTGACACAAACAAATTTTGCTACCAAAAAACAAAACCACAAACATCATTAACCAAAAAAAAACCAATATTTTAAAAATGCTATTCTCAAAAACAGTTAGGGACAAGCAAGATCTCAGATTATGTAATAGAACTACACATACCAGCATGCACTGCAACAGATTTAACATTCACTAATAACAAAACTCAACCAATGCATGATGGGACTTGTAGTTTTGAAACACATTTACAGCTACAGGTTGCACAGGCCTGCACGACATCACCAACACAATGTTTCAATATTTAAAAACACAGTAAAAATTAGCAACATTAACTTTTATAAAAATGCAATATACAACACATAATTTAAACAAACTCACCATCCATCCGTGGCCGGTCCGAATCCTGGACATGAGTCGCAGACACCACTTCGGCAGGAATAAGGGTCCGCACAGGCTCCTCCCAATCACGATAAGTCGCCCTGAAGGGGTGTCCACCCCCGGTTTGGCGGACTGATTTGGCCTCCTTGGCCATCTTGGCCTTGACACGGCGCTTTATATCATAAAATCTTTTACGGCACGTGTCCTCAGTCCGCCTCACCACACCCTCACTATTAACTGCCGCTATAACTTTAGCCCACAGGACCGACTTCCTACGTGAGGACACCTTGGCAGCATCCTGCCCAAACAATTGGCGATGATGCCTCATCAGCTCCCGCACCAAAGCCATGTTTTCTGCATAGCTGAACTTAACATTGCGCCCAGTCTTGGTAGTGGTGCGTGGCTGCGGAGCCACAGCACCTTCACTATCACTGGAAAACGCAAGAACAGGCACCCCCTCCTCCTCACTAACCTCCTCCACCTCACTCACCTCCTCCCTCTCACCTCCTCCCTCTCACTAACCTCCTCCACCTCACTCACCTCCTCCCTCTCACTCACCTCCTCCACCTCACTCACCTCCTCCACCTCACTCACCTCCTCCCTCTCACTAACCTCCTCCACCACACTGACCTCTGACTGAGACATAACTACAAAAAACACAGAGAAAAAAAAACAGATAACACACTCCTCCACTACCACTACACACCACACACCCAACACAGACACACTCACTCACTCACTCACTCACTCACTCACTCACTCACAATGACAATAGACTTGAAAAAAAAAACAAGGACAAAAAAGTAGACAAACTTAGAAAAAACTACACAACAAGTATGACAAGATTACTTACACACACAGTACAGCACTCAACAATCGCAAAACTCCGCTCCAAAACCACCAAAAACTCCACCAAACTCACCAACTCCTAATACACCTTCCTCTCTCCTCTCCACTAGCTAAACCCACGAGGTGCGGACGGTTTGGGGCGTTTTTATAGTAATGTGCACAGACACTCCTCCATCACGAATACAACCAATCACGGACAAGTGACAAAAACGAAACTTAGGAAAAAAACGCGGCCGTGCACGGACAAACACTGCCGTAACAGACATGTGACGCAGTCGTAAGAAACAATTAATAACACGGCCGTAAAACCACAAAATCGGCCGCGTTATAAACAAAAAAACCACGAATGACTTCGACATCGGACAACACTAAAAATACAAATACGACAGCTTAGTAAATTAGTCGTAATCAATTCAAAAAGTTGCATATTTACACTTTCGATGTCATTCGTGATTGAACTTTGACCTCAAACGGAAAAATACGAATCTTAGTAAATTTACCCCATAGTGTCCACAAGGCAAGGCCGCCCAACATGTGTGATGCCGCCACCCGATGCGTCCGCAATTACATTGTGGACGCATCGGATTAATGTTGACCCCTGGCAGCTGCATGTGACGTCACACAGCTGCCCCCTGAAAAATACTCCCAGCATGCCCAGCCCACAACACACCACATCGACGCCCCCCATCCCCCCCATTGCGGCCGCAAGATGTAGGGTAGCGCACGTGCACTGTGGCTGGAGCGCGTATGCAGATCACCCGAGTGCAGTTGCTGTGTACAGACGTGTGGCTGCATTCGGG
This sequence comes from Pseudophryne corroboree, assembly GCF_028390025.1. Classification (NCBI taxonomy): domain Eukaryota; kingdom Metazoa; phylum Chordata; class Amphibia; order Anura; family Myobatrachidae; genus Pseudophryne; species Pseudophryne corroboree. The sequence goes on from NC_086446.1 coordinate 734,908,842, forward strand.
TCTGAGTGACCCCCTATGTGTATTGTCAGATACACTGTCCCAGGATTATCACCCCTTTTTTCCTTCCCTGTTAGTGTTTTTTTTTGTTTACTAATGTTGATATGTTGCCGTACTTCTGCCTCTGTTTTTTATTGTTATCCGTAACTTTTTATTACCTATCGGTCATTGGGGGTAATTCAAACCTGATCGTAGCAGCAAATTTGTTAGCAGTTGGGCAAAACCATGGGGGTCATTCCGACTCAATCGCATGCTGCGATCAGGTCGGAACTGTGCATGCGCTGCGGCCGCATTGCGCAGGCGCATCATTGCCCGGCAGCGACGCCGCTAGCGGAGGAAGTGGTCGCAGCGGCGACCACAAGAAGATTGACAGCAGGAAGGCGTTCCGTGGCGTCAACTGACCGTTTTCTGGGGAACGCAGGCGTGTCAAGGCGTTTGGAGGGCGGATGTCTGACGTCAATTCCGGGTCCATCAATGCTGGATTGATCGCACAGGGTAAGTAACTCTTACCCTGGTCTTGTTCTGCACAAAACTTTTTTTGCATACCAGGGTTGCACAAGCGATCGCAGCCCTGCTATGCAAACAAACACTACCCCATAGGCAGCGTCTAGTTGATCGCACAAGCTGCAAAAAGTTGCAGCGTGCGATCAACTCAGAATGACCCCCTATGTGCACTGCAGGGGGGGGGGCAGATATACCATGTGCAGAGAGAGAGTTAGATTTGGGTGGGTTATATTGTTTCTGTGCAGGGTAAATACTGGCTGCTTTATTTTTACACTGCAATTTAGATTTCAGTTTGAACACACCCCACCCAAATCTGACTCTCTCTGCACATGTTATATCTGCTGCCCCCCCCCACACACAGTGCACATGGGGGGTCATTCCGGCCTGATCGCACGCTAGATTTTTTCGCTGCACTGAGATCCGGTGCGAACTGAGCATGCGTATGCACCGTAATGCGCAGGCACGTCGTATGGGTGCAAAGCGGATCGTTGCTGAGTGATGGATTTTACGAAGAATCCATTCACACAGCAGATCGCAAGGAGATTGACAGGAAGAGGGCGTTTGTCATGTCAACTGACCGTTTTCTGGGAGCGGTTGGAAAAACGCAGGCGTGTCCAAGCGTTTGCAGGGCGGCTGTCTGACGTCAATTCCAGACAAGAACAGGCTGAAGTGATCGCAGCGGCTGAGTAAGTTCTGTGCTACTCAGAAACTGCACAAAACTTTTTTGTACCGCTCGGCTGCACACGCGTTCGCACACTTGCAAAGCGAAAATACACTCCCCTATAGGCGGCGACTATCTGTTTGCAAAGCTGCAAAAAATAGCTAGCGAGCGATCCACTCGGAATGACCCACATGGTTTTGCCCAACTGCTAACAAATTTGCTGCTACGATCAGGTCTGAATTACCACCATTGTATTTTAGCTGTTGTTGGCTTTATTTTTTTAAACCTGCCAATAAAATTTTACTAGTTAAAAAATATTTTTAATATTCGTAAATTAACTTGATGAAATCTCTGAACAGATCCCATGCATTTATACGGTAACTATTGTAGATACGTACATACTGTACAAGACAGATTTCAGATAGATATTTGATAGACACTATACTATACAGTAGAGAGAAGATATATATATTAGGGTGATAGAATTTATATATACAGTATAAATGCAATGGCAGTTGGTCTGACCTCTGACCCCTCACAGCAGTGTCATACACCCCTTTCCGACTAGAACCCAGGTCAACCAGGGTTACTGAACACTGTTTCAAGCCCTGTCAGACCTGCTTGAAGCTGTGTCTACACTGCAGGCTGGATACGGGTTTATTGTCGGGTCATCCCTCTGCCTGCACTTGGTGATCTCTACTTTTAGCGTGACCTGGGTCGGATATTCTGGGATGAGCTTTCACACTGCCGACTACTCAGGTCAGTCCCTAGATCAACCCTGGTTGCAACCCGGGACACAAAACTCAGGTAGACACTTTCACACCAAGCCAGGACCCTGGTTGCCCCAGCAATATCCCAAGTCAGAGGCACAGTGTAAAAGGGGTATAAATGATGCACAGGAGTGAGAGAGCATGCAGTGATAGAGAAAAAAAATAAAAATTTGTCTGTCCTGTCTTTCTATACAAATCCACAGTTTACAAGTGAAGATTTTACTGATAAGCGTATTAAAACATGGTGGAGGCAACTACAACAATTTGAAAATCCCTACCACCCCTAGGGGGGCAGATAGCAGCACAGAGTATATCAGGAGACACCATAACTCTGGAATTGCTGGAGCAATGTACTCAAAAATTGGTACACATACAGTATGCCTTCCAATCTGCCAACAAATACTGTGGGAAGAAGACACCCCTAGCACCCCTAGGGGTGGGACAGCAGCACAGAGTATGTTAGCAGACAGCAAAACTGTGGAAGGTCTGGAGCAATGTACACCAAACTTGGTAAACATCTGACTTAAAATCTGGGAACAAACTCTGTGGGGGTTAGACACCCCTAGCACCCCTAGGGATGGGACAGCAGCACAGAGTATTTCAGGAGTCAGCATAATCCCCGATTGGCTTACATCAAACTTGGTACACATAGGACTTACACTCGGGAAACAAACACTGTGGGGTCAGACACCCCTAGCACCCCTAGGGGTGTAACAGCAGCACAGAGTATTTCAGGAGAGAGCAAAACTGTTGAAGGCCTGCAGCAATTTACAGCAAACTTGGTACACATCTGACTTACAATCCGGTAACAAACTCTGTGGGGGACAGACACCCATAGCACCCCTAGGGGTGAGACAGCAGCACAGAGTATTTCAGGAGACAGCATAACTCCAGAATGCCTAGACCAATTCACAACAAACTTGGTACACATATGACTTACAAGCTGGGAACAAACACTGTGGGGTAAGACACCCCTAGCATCCCTAGGGGTGAGGCAGCAGCACAGAGTTTTTCAGCAGGCAGCATAACTCTGGAATGCCTGGAGCAATTGACACCAAACTTGCTACACATATGACTTACACTCTGGGAACAAACACTGTGGGGGTAACACACCACTAGCACCCCTAGGGGTGGCCAGCAGCACAGACTATATCAGGACATGCATGATATGTCAGTGATGACAGGGCTGCAGTGACATGATGTGAGGAGGGGAATGCACATACCTCCCAACTTTGGCTGCCTTGAAAGAGGGACACACTCGCGGCGAAGCCGCGCGCGCTCCCGAAAAGGGGGCGTGGCTTCGCGGGAAGACCCGCGATCGCGAGCCACGCCCCCGATTTCATCACTGAGGGGGCATGCCCAGCGCTCCGTGAGCCGCTGGCATGCCCCCTCTCCCTCTGTCTACAATGAATAGACGCTGCGCGCATGCGCACAGCGTCTATTCACCGCTGCTCTGCTAAGCAGGGCAGCGAGAGACAGAGACTCCCAACTGTCCCCCCCCACCGCTGGACACTGCGGCCCGCGGGTGGGACAGCGGGACAGACCCCAAAAAACGGGACTGTCCCGCGAAAATCGGGACAGTTGGGAGGTATGGAATGCAGGTAGCACAAACCCACACACTGAGAGTTATATAGTGGCAGTAGCACGGTCCCCCAGCAACACAGAGTATATCAGGACATACATAATGTGCTGCGCTATATAAGAAACTGTAAAAAAATCGATAATTTCACAGGGGCACTGACATGATGTGAGGAGGGGAATGGAGGCAGCAGGAAACCACAGACTGATACCCCTTTCACACTGCCAGTGCCAGATCCCACCCGGGAATTGGAAGCGGGTCCTTCCCGGGTGGGATCCGGCATTGGCAGCTGCTGCTGGCTTCCCCGACCCGGCAATAAGCCGGGCGGGTTGCCACAGCAGCGGAAGGGGGGCGGAGCCGGCGGCGGGGGCGGAGGCGGCGCTGGGAGATGAGCTCATCTCCAAACCGCCTCTCCCTATCTAGTAAACGGGTCCCGGGTCGCGTCGACCTGGGAGCCCGTTTACGCAGCCACTGACCCGGTATTCAACCCAGGTATAACACTGCTTTATACCCGAGTTGAATTGCTGGATCAGGCGACTCGCGATTTCGGCAATGCCCCTATCACACCACACGCCGACCCGTGTCGACCCGGCAATATGCCGGGTCGATACCGGGTTATTTGTGCGGTGTGAAAGGGGTAAAAGAGTGGTATAGTGGGAAGAGCAGGGTCCCTTGGGGGACCAAAAAGGGGTCCGGCCACTACACAAAGTGCGTCAGGGAAGCAAGATATGCCAACGTAAATTAATGAACAACTATCATTCTAATTTACCATTCTCATCCCATAGCGAAGCATGGGTATTCAGCTAGCTACAATGTTATTTATACTGTGTGTTTAATATTTACATTTATTTTTGTAACCAGACATTCTTAAAATCCCAGGCAACGCCAGGTACTCCAGCTAGTATATATATGTATGTATGTATGTATGTATATATATTATATATATATATATATATATATACATACATATATACACACACATATATATATATATATATATATTATATATATATATATATATAAAATATCTTTTATAGATATATGCAGTGGTTGATGTGGAAATTTTAAAGCGGGGGTATGGAAAAGTGAAGGTTATAATTATGCGCACGCCTTCGCTCCGGAAAAGGGGGCATGACCACTCAAAAGGGGGCGTGTCCTTCAGTGTAGTTTACCACACCATATACCCCTTATACTACACATTATGCACCACAATAGTACGACCCCTTAAAGTATCTAGTACTGGTGCCCCTTTCACATTATACCACACAGTATGAGCCAAAATTCACATTATACCACACAGTATGAGCTGAAATTCACATTATACCACACAGTATGAGCCGAAAATCACATTATACCACACAGTATGAGCCGAAATTCACATTATACTACACAGTATGAGCCGAAATTCACATTATAGCCGAAATTTACATTATAGCACTTGGTATGAGCCGAAATTCACATTATACCAAACAGTATGAGCCGAAATTCACATTATAGCACACAGTACGAGCCAAAATTCACATTATACCACACAGTATGAGCCAAAATTCACATTATAGCACACGATATGAGCCAAAATTCACATTATAGCACAAGGTATGAGCCAAAATTCACATTATACCACACAGTATGAGCCGAAATTCACATCATAGCCAAAATTCACATTATGCCACATGGAATGAGACAAAATTCAGGGAGACTGACAGCAGGGACATAGGGACAGGGACAGCAGGGACAGGGAGAGTGACAGGGAAAGTGACAACAGGGACAGTGACAGAGGGACAGGGAAAGTGACAGCAGGGACATAGGTACAGGGAGAGTGACAGAGAGAGGGACAGCAAGGACATACAGTAGGGATTAGGGAGAGAGTAAGGCAGCAGGGTAAGATCACCTTTTTAGCAGCAGCGGTGCAGAGGATGCTGTGGTCAGCGGTGCGGTGGATGAGGAGGCTATGGTCAGCATGGTGCGGAGGAGGCGGCTATGGGAGTTAGCAGAGGTGCAGAGAAGGACTGAGGGCAGCGGCGGGGTGGCTGAGGGTGGCGGCGGTGTAGCGGAGGAGGAGGCAGTGCAAGGAGGAGGAGGCTGTGGCACTGTGGATCCTATGACCACGGCGCTACTATTTAAAATCTGTCGCGGAACGGCAGCCAATCAGGAATGGACGCGCGTCTGCTCCTGATTGGCTGCCGGTCCGCGGCAGATTTTAAATAGTAGTGCCGCGGTCATAGGAGGGAGAGCTCGATGTGAGGGTCTTCAAACTCAGTGCTCGAAGAAATGCCAGTATTCCATACCGTTGTATACCGGCCCACTTCGAGCACTGGATACATGTAAATATGTTATAGAGTGATAGATTTTATGTTTCTCTAGTGTTAGAGTTGTGCGCCGGCCTAAATCTTGGGTTTTGGTTTTGGATCTGAATCTCCTTCATGTTTTGGATCTGTATTGGTTTTGCCCCAACCACCCTTGTGGGTTTTGGTTTTTTTTTACAAATAAAATCATAAAAACAGCTAAAATCACAGAACGTTGACCTATTTTTGTTCCTATAGTATTATTAACCTCAATTACATTAATTTCCACTCATTTCCAGTCAATTTTGACCACCTGAAAGCTCACAATATTGGGGGTCATTCCGAGTTGTTCGCTCGTTATTTTTTTCTCGCAACGGAGTGATTAGTCGCTAATGCGCATGCGCAATGTCCGCAGTGCGACTGCGCCAAGTAAATTTGCTATGCAGTTAGGTATTTTACTCACGGCATTACGAGGTTTTTTCTTCGTTCTGGTGATCGTAATGTGATTGACAGGAAGTGGGTGTTTCTGGGCGGAAACAGGCCGTTTTATGGGAGTGTGTGAAAAAACGCTGCCGTTTCTGGGAAAAACGTGGGAGTGGCTGGAGAAACGGAGGAGTGTCTGGGCGAACGCTGGGTGTGTTTGTGACGTCAAACCAGGAACGACAAGCACTGAACTGATCGCAGATGCCGAGTAAGTCTGGAGCTACTCAGAAACTGCTAAGAAGTGTCTATTCGCAATTCTGCTAATCTTTCGTTCGCAATTTTGATAAGCTAAGATTCACTCCCAGTAGGCGGCGGCTTAGCGTGTGCAAAGCTGCTAAAAGCAGCTTGCGAGCGAACAACTCGGAATGACCCCCATTGTTTTTATCTGTTTTAGGCCAAAGGCCGCAGCGAGCTGGCTGGTTACTAATCGAGAAAGCAGCGGCACAAATGGCAGTTTATAGAACATCTATGAAACATTGCCCACAGCAGTGCAGAAATGAAAAGTGCTGCAAGATGGAATGGTATTAAAAAGGACATGCACAATGATATAAACCAACACTTCAGTGACAGAGGCTGACACTCTTGTGGCTGAAATGCTTGCTTTGTTTGGGCCCCTACAAAAATTTTTTTTGAAAGACTACCGCCAATCACTAATGAGGAGGTTGATGATGAGGGTGTTAATTACATAATAATCTTGTAAAATAAATTTAATGAATTTGCCAACATGACGTAGTGCCTAAATGGCTAATGTCCCTGCCTTTACTAACTTTGGACAAATGGAGCAGATGTCTTCACAATCATTGTCAGGATTTGTGGAAAAATAATTCCACACCCAAGAGGTGGCTTTTTTGGTCTTATGCCCAGGCATCACAACGGCTTTTTTTTATCACGGTCAAGAAATGCAGCCACTGGTGGCTAACTTACACAAACAACATTATCAACATCCTCAGTGTCAGATAGCAGTAGTACACACATATCCCCTTTCATCCTGTTCCACTTCCACACATCAATCCTCAATTTCTATTTGTTTGTACCTTACGTACTTCTCGGCGGGACAGAGGGAAAATTGCGCTGACCATGTATGTGTGAGGGCTAAGCCCTGCCCCCCTCGGCGTGCTATAGCCCCAGTACACTATAAACATATAAATCGGGCACCGCATAGTGTTAAGACACTATACACCAACGGAAGCAATGCTGCTCAGGGCGCCCCCCCCCTTGTGCCCTGCACCCCAACAAACTGTCACCGTATGGGAACATCTCCGCGCAGCGCGCCCGCAGCCGCCAAATGGCGGGTGCCTCGGCCGCGGCGTCTGAGGACCATCGCCTGCACCCTTCCGAGCAGTCTACAGCGATCGCTGCCCAGGGCGCTCCCCCCCAGCGCCCCGCACCCAGAGAAGCCGGCGGCGCCGGAGAAAGGAGCGCAGTGCGCTCTAACAGTCTGGCGGGATCTGGGAGACTGAGCCCCGGCACCGCCAATATAAGACAGTACAGCCTCTAAAAACTTGTGTGGGAGCATGGAGCGCAGCACTACCACTGTACCTCCGTTACTGAAGTCTTCTGCCGTCTGAAGTCTTCTTTTCTTCCAATACTCACCCGACTTCTTTCTTCTGGCTTCTGTGAGGGGGGTGACGGCGTGGCTCCGGGAACAAGCAGCTAGGCGCACCAAGTGATCGAACCCTCTTGAGCTAATGGTGTCCAGTAGCCAAGAAGCAAAGCCTTGAAACTCACAGAAGTAGGTCCTGCTTCTCTCCCCTCAGTCCCACGCTGCAGGGAGCCTGTAGCCAGCAGGTCTACCTGAAAATAAAAAACCTAACATAAAGTCTTTCAGAGAAACTCAGTAGAGCTCCCCTAGTGTGTGACCCATCACTCCAGGGCACAAAGTCTAACTGAGGTCTGGAGGAGGGGCATAGAGGGAGGAGCCAGTTCACACCCAGTTTAAGTCTTTATAGTGTGCCCAAGCTCCTGCGGATCCGTCTATACCCCATTGTCCTTTTGGAGTCCCCAGCATCCTCTAGGACGTAAGAGAAATGATATTGCTTCTTTGATTTTACATGCCCTGACTTAAGCCCTCTATGCCCTTGGGCATCAGCCTTAGTAGATGACGTTGCCGAACTTGTATTGTCATGAATTGTGGCAGCAGCTGCAGCACTAGTATGTGCTTCCCGCTCTCCTGTCAATTTTTGCGTTCTCCATATCTATCAAGTATCAACAAACATGAACAAAGTGGGGTACAGCACATGCCACAATTTGTACAAAAAAATGTACCACCTACAGTGTCACAATACGTGTATGAGTCAGAAATAGTAATCAAACACTGCGGTTTAATTTCACCAACAGTGTCGCACAATACTTGTATGAGTGCCAAATAATAATATACTGTGGTCTGGCCAGCAGTGTCACAGTACTTATGAAAATAAAATAAAAATTGTATAGTACACTGGGGTACAGCACAAAAAAATCAATCTTTTTTTTATAATTATATTTTAGGCTTTTAGCTGTTATTATTTTCATTTTACACTGGGGTGGAGCCCCTGGATGGACAGACATATCACCACTAGGTGGACAGAACACCCCTTGTCAGATACACCAGACAACAGACAGAGCACTCCTGGACTGATATTGATAGGACATACTAGCCCCTGGATGTACACACAGTATACTGGGTTTTAATTAACATCTGGGCAGAGCCCCTGGATGTATGGACAGATCACCCCTAGATGGACAAAGCACCCCTTGTTAGGTACACCAGATGAGAGAAAGATCATCCCTGGACTGGTACTGATAGGACATACCTGTCCCTGAATGTGTACACACAGTATACTGAGTTTTAACACTGGGGCAGGACCTCTGGACTCGGATCCTGGCCCGGATCGAGAAGTTCGGGTGGGTCCAGTTTTCTGAGAACTGGACCCGCTCATCTCTATCTAATGTCCTCTTCCTGACACGCATTTTTAGATTCTGTTGCTGAATTTGTTCTCACCACCTTGTGTGATAATTAAGGAGTCTAGCCAGCCATAGACTGATTGTGTACTGTTCCTTCTTCTAATCACAAGTGCTGACCTCCTGTCCTTTTTATGGTCCTCAGTTTGAGATGCAATACAAAGCTTTGTTTTAACCTCAGATATATTTATATACATATATTTGTGATGCCACCTCTAAATTACCTTTATTTAAAGTACAGTAAACAAATGTGGTGTAGATAACCTCTGATTATAATGGCATCCTTCTATTCTCTATATTGACTTTTCCTGCCTTTGAATCCTTTGTTCTTCTTACAATAAGGTGCCCAAACCTGCACCCCATATTTAAGATGTGGTGTCATTAGTGACTTGTGTAATATCTCTGCATCACTCTCTTTATGCACCCTCTCCAGCTGCTGCCCGGCTGTGTGTGCTGCCCTACATGCACCTGTCTACTAGTAGTACTCTTACGTTATCTCCCATTTGTTATTCATGTAATGTGACAGTAGCAATTCTATTACTGCAATCTACCAGCATAAATCTGCAATTGTCTACATCATGTTTCCCTGGATTGTAGCTTCCATTGAATTTGATGTGATCCAACAGTGCTCACAATCCTCTCACTTATGTTGTCCGTGATATGCTATGATTGGATCAGTATGAATGACCGATGGACGGGATGCCGGTGGTCAGTATACTGACACTGGCATCCCTTCCATCATAAGCCCAACAGTCCCCCAGTAAGACCCCTAACCCTCACCCTTTCTCTACCCTAGCCCACACTTGTGGTTGCCTAACCCTAACCCTCCCTGGTGGTGGCAAACCCTAACCCTCCCTTCCCCACTGCCTAAACCTAACCCTCCCCGCTTGATGCCTAACCCTATCCTTGCCTTGTGGGTGCCTAACCCCTCCCTCTCCAGTGGTGGCTAACCATAACCCTCCCCGGTGGTTCCTAACCCTAACCATCCCTGCTTGGTGCCTAACCCTAACTTCCCCGCTGCCTAAACCTAACCCTCCCTGCTTGATGCCTAACCCTAACCTTGCCTTGTGGGTGCCTAACCCCTCCTTCTCCAGTGGTGCCTAAACCTAACCCTCCCCGCTTGATGCCTAAACTTAACCTCCCCTTCTGTGGGTCTAACCCATCCTTCCCCGGTCCCTAACCCTATCCTTCACTGCACTTCACCCTAACTTCCCCTTCTGTGTGCCGAACCCTAACCCTCCCCCCCCTAACCTTCCCTGTCCTTCCTCCTAACCCACCTTCTTTTGCCTTAACCTAACCTCCCCCCCCCCCCAAGTGCGGCAGGACGCCAGCGCATCCCGCTGTCAGGTCTTTCGGAATGCCGGCTGTCGGTATTGTGACGCCGGGGCGGTGCCCTTGTTCGGGATGCCGGCGTCGGTACAGCAACCGCCAGTATCCCGGCCGTCGGTTAAGTAACTGCCTCCCGCTATGATAAATAAGGATAGTTTCCACTGCCCACTAGCCATCAGTGATAAATGACCCTAGGGGGTAAATTTACTAAATCAGGAGATTTAAAAAAAAATAATGGTGATGTTGCCTATAGCAACCAATCAGATTACATCTATTATCTTCTAGAAGCAGCTAGATAAATGTTAAGTAGAATCTGATTGGTTGCTATGAGCGACATCACCAGTTCTAAAAAACCTCCTACCAATGTACCCCCTAGCCTAGTCACTAAAAAGTGAAACAGTGCATTTAGTAGAATAGTTGTCCTTTCTGGTATATTAGATGGTTTCTAGCATTGGGGGTAATTCTGTGTTGATCGCAGCAGGAAATTTTTTAGCAGTTGGGCAAAACCATGGCCCTCATTCCGAGTTGTTCGCTCGCAAGCTACTTTTAGCAGCTTTGCACACGCTAAGCCACCGCCTACTGGGAGTGAATCTTAGCTTATCAAAATAGCGAACGAAAGATTCGCAATATTGCGAAAAGACTTCTCTGTGCAGTTTCTGAGTAGCTCGAGACTTACTCTGTCACTGCGATCAGTTCAGTGCTTGTCGTTCCTGGTTTGACGTCACAAACACACCCAGCGTTCGCCCAGACACTCCTCCGTTTCTCCAGCCACTCCCGCGTTTTCCCAGAAACGGCAGCGTTTTTTCACACACTCCCATAAAACCGCCAGTTTTCGCCCAGAAACACCCACTTCCTGTCAATCACATTACGATCACCAGAACGAAGAAAAAACCTTGTACAGGTTGAGTATCCCATATCCAAATATTCCGAAATACGGAATATTCCGAAATACGGACTTTTTTGAGTGAGAGTGAGATAGTGAAACCTTTGTTTTTTGATGGCTCAATGTACACAAACTTTGTTTAATGCACAAAGTTATTAAACATATTGTATTAAATGACCTTCAGGCTGTGTGTATAAGGTGTATATGAAACATAAATGAATTGTGTGAATGTACACACACTTTGTTTAATGCACAAAGTTATAAAAAATATTGGCCAAAATTACCTTCAGGCTGTGTGTATAAGGTGTATATGTAACATAAATGTATTCTGTGCTTAGATTTAGGTCCCATCACCATGATATCTCATTATGGTATGCAATTATTCCAAACTACATAAAAATCCCATATCCAAAATACCTCTGGTCCCAAGCGTTTTGGATAAGGGATACTCAACCTGTAATGCCGTGAGTAACATACCTAACTGCATAGCAAATTTACTTGGCGCAGTCGCTCTGCGGACATTGCGCATGCGCATTAGCGACTAATCGCTCCGTTGCGAGAAAAAAATAACGAGCGAACAACTCGGAATGACCCCCCATGTGCACTGCAGGGGAGGCAGAAATAACATGTGCAGAGAGAGTTAGATTCGGGTGTGGTGAGTTCAATCTGCAATCTAAATTGCAGTGTAAAAATAAAGCAGCCAGTATTTACCCTGCACAGAAACAAAATAACCCGCCCAAATCTAACTCTCTCTGCACATGTTATATCTGCCCCCCCCCCCCCCCCCCTGCAGTGCACATGGTTTTGCCCAACTGCTAAAAAATGTCCTGCTGCGATCAACTTGAAATTACGCCCATTGGCTGTAGTTTATTTGCTTTTTATTTGAATGTAGTACGGCATAAGAAAACGGATCTGCTTTATTAATAAACTGTTCAAGTGTTTCAGTTGGTTACACTGCTGGACCGACATTCGCTAGAGACTAACTGCAGACCATCAATCCTAAGCACATTTCGCTGGAGATCCAAAGCATCCATGTTTTCAATCGGAGAAAGACTTAAGTAACGAGCTATGTGCTGCACATAAATAAAAGATGTGTAATGTGGGAAATGGGATCACTGGAAACATCAGAAGCTGTCTCTTTAGCAAAAAAAAAAGAAAGCGTCATTTGTTTTTATTCTAATCAGACTTCTAGGTCGTCGGCTACGAAAGAAAAAAAGATATTGGAGATGAGGTTATCACTGGGGACGGAAATACAACTGCGTCAAGGTTTATGTGATGCGAGTATAAGGAACTGTCAAAACATCAAACTTGCACTTTCATGAATAATTTTTATTTATTAAAGGAAATGCAAAAAAAAGAAGAAAAGAAAGAAAATTGTTTTAATTGGATTCATTGACGGTTTTAAAATTGTTTATGATCACTTGCTAAGTTTTTAAGATAATCGTGATTTGTAAACTCAACTGCTTGTTTGATCAGATTTAAAGGAAATTAACCCTCCCCCCCACCAACAATAAATAAATAAATATATTTTCAACATCATGTCACAATATATGAGATTCCAACACTCCCAGAATCAAGCGAGGCAACATCTGGCTTTTGTTCACCTGGAGAGCCAAACATATGGTGGCATGTTATGCTGACTATGTTGACTGTGTTCAAGTCTTACTGATGATACCTGTTGGTGTGCTGGGGGAAAATGTTTCACTTTTTCCGTTTTAGAATAACCCCTCCCCTTCATGTACCTGAAAAGTATCACTAAATTGATTGAGCAGCTACCATCTGCCTGCCCACCTGTCTGTCTGCCTGAGCAGCAAGTGATGGAGGGCCCCGGTCTTCGCTGCCACTGCACAATAAAGTTTATTATGCAGCACAACATCATGATGTCATGCAGCACCAAAGGAGAAGAGAGGAGCTGCACACCTGAGGAGCAGCCTGTAGGAGAGGGGACTACCAAACCCACTCATTTACCTTTCCTCCAGCTTGCCGACTAAAGTTTTGACTAACACAGAGCCCATCCAGACCCATCTGAAGCTCCATCCCCAGACCCATCTGATGCTCCACCCATATCAATCTACGCTCCATCCCCTGGCCCCTCCGAAGTTACAGCTTACTCCTCATACCATGGATGATCCTGGAGCAACCCCAGTAATCCACCCTCTGAGAGGTGATACATAATTTTAGGAAAGGAATTCCTGAGCTCTGGCAATGGGCAGCTGCAGATGGCAGAGTGGGTAAGAGCTCAATCATTAGAGTTGTTTCAGCCACCGTAGTAATCTACTATGCACAGCTGGGACTTGTCAGGGTGATCTAAATGCGCTCTATGTTGTCTGTATCTGTATTGTACCTTCATACCCAGTACCATAACAAGGCTTTATTAGTTGTTATTATTTTGCAGGGGCATAACTAGAACTTTGTGTGCCCCATAGCATAAGCTATACTGCTTTCCATCCCTTTGTGCTTCTCTGCATGCTTCTGTACTCCTCAACTTCCCTCTGTGCCACTCTGTGCTCCTCTACATCCCTTATTAACTAATAATAATAATAATAATAATAATAATAATAATAATGTTATTTATAAAGCACTTTTCACCTAATAGGACTCAAAGTGCTTTACAATTTCCTTGCAGGACACAATACAAAACAAGCTTGACAATGGATATTAATCAAATGCTCAACATCACTCTGTTCTCCTCTACATCCCTCTATACTGCTATGCATCCCTTTATGTGTGTCTGCACCAGTGACGTGCGGTGAGGTCAATGGCTGGGGAGGCACTGGCTAGTATCAGAGACAGATTTATTCCATATGCCACCCTATATATAGACCATCCCATCAATCACAGGGCCTACTTCAGTAGCAGTTGTAAAACTGCTAAAATTGCAGAGCGCAGGTGAACATGTTTTGGCCGTCTGTGCAAGCGCAAAGTCCACAGCATGTGTGCACTTTCACACTGCGATCGCATACCGGAAGGATGAGATCGCAATTTAAGTGACAGGCGGTGGGTGTTCGGTGGGGGGCGTCACTGCGTTGAAGGGGAGGGGAGAGAAAAGGAAACGCAGGCGTGTTATGGCTGTCTTCAAGGCGGGTCAATGATGTCGCCTGCGCTTCCTGCGATAAGAAACATGGCGGCAATGCGCAGAGGGCTTCCACAAACTGCCGATTTCTGCAATGCGATCGTAATTGATTTGCTACCGCATCACTGGGTGGCAATAAGCATGCTGGGCTGCCTTGCCCTTGTGCTGGGTGCCCCCCCCCCCCCCCCCCCCCAGCATGTGATACCCCTTTCACACCGCACAAGTAACCCATATTGCCGGGTCGACACGGCTCAGCGTGCGGTGTGAAAGGGGCATAGCCGAAATTCCGGGTCGCCTGACCGGGCAATTCAACCCGGGAATAAAGCAGTGTTATTCCCGGGTTGAATACCGGTTCAATGGCAGCGTAAACGGGCTCCCGGGTCGAAGCGACCCGGGACCTGTTTACTCTAACAGGGAGAGGCGGCAAGGAGATGATCTCATCTCCCAGCGCCGCCTCCGCCCCCTGCTGCCAGCTCCCCCCCCCCCCCCCCGCTGCTATGGCAACCTGCCCGGGTCAGGGAAGGCAGCGTCCAGTGCCGGATCCCACCCGGGAAGGACCCGTTTCCAATTCCCGGGTGGGATCCGGCATTGGTAGTGTGAAAGGGGTATGAGTGTAAGCAGTAGCAGTTTTGCTTTGGCATGGGGTAACATAGGGTAACACATGGCAAGGTGGGCAGGGATTAACACATGGCATAGGGGGCACAGGGTAACATATGGCACAGGGTAGTGCATGGTACATGGGGGCACAAGTTAATACATTGCACTGGGGGCACAGGAAAAAACATGACACGGGGGGGCATAGGATAACACATGGCCCAGGGTAACATAGGGTAACACATGGCATGGGGAGCACAGTGGGGCACAAGGTAACACATGGCCACGGGTGCACAGGGTAACACATGGCACAGGGGGGAATAGGATAACATATGGTACAGGGGGGCACTGTTTGGAGTGAGAGGAGGAGGGGTAGGATGGGCAGAGTATCTGGTGGTAGCCGGCTGCTGGGTTACACCATGCACTGCAGGAGTACTGGGAGCACATACTGCTGCCTAGTGTGTCAGGCTCCCAGCGGATCCTCAGCTGCTGCTGCTAATGCTCCTGGGTCCTTGGCTGCTGCTGCTCCTGGGTCCTCCTCCACTGTCAACGGTGCTGGGCTGTCCCCAGGGCTGGCTCTTCCATTGGCAGCATGAGAAGGGGGCGGTGATCACAGGGCAGAGAGGCTGCTGTGACTGTGCAGCCAGACAGGGAAGTGAGAGCAAAGGCCACGCCCCCTCCTGAGGCAGATCTGATAGAGCCTCACAAGCTCTGTTTTCTATGCAGCATTATTGGCTGCACCACGACCCGGCCCTGTCAGGAATCGACTCACCACAGCCACACCTGTCCGTCGGTGCGGACTCCGTCCGGGGTCCCTACGTTCTGCTGTCGTCCGCTCCTCTGCCGCCAGACGTCATCCTGGGCCTAGGAACGCTCCTGTAACAGCGGGCGTGTGAGCACGCCGCGTTCCCGCCGGGCCGCGGCATGGGCGCCGCCATGACAGTCTCCATCGGTCAGAGTACGGCGGCCAATCCGGAGCTTGGCCGCACCTCCTTTTCCCACTCCAACCAATGTCTGCACACCAGGGGGTATATCAGGAGCTGCAGGGTGAGCCTGTGGTTGTCCTGAACTTTGTGTCACTCCTGCGACCCATGTGCCTGGATTCTCCGTGTTCCTTGTTACCTTCCTGGATCCTCCGTGTTCCTGGTTGCCTTCCTGTTTCTCCGTGTTCCTGGTTACTTTGCTACATCTCTGTGGAACTACAAGCATCAGCAACCCCTGCATCTGTATTTGGCTCCACACCTAACTACAACCGCAGTGTGCTTCAGCCTCTGCAGTAGAGACTCTCTCCAGGTGCATTCCATCACCTCACCTGTGAAGCAGCTTGCTAGCTGCCTGTGCTTAACGAACTGCTCTGTGAACTTCCACCTGAGTCTCCTGCATCTGCTACCAGGTTTGCTACACATGTATTACCATCTCTGCTGGCTCCACGTTTTAAACCATTCTGGTTCTCACACCAGTGAACTTATCCATCATTACCATTTCCTCCATAGACTTTCAGCTTCCAAGCTGCACCATTTCCATTGCATACTTTTTATTGTTTATTCCTGCACGTTATTCTGCTGCCTTATTGTGTGAACTTTTATGTTAATAAAACACCATTGCGCTGATGCGCAGAAACCCAATCCAGCCTCCTCACTTCTTCCATCCTACCTCCACTGACCCACTAGCGCCCCCTCCGGGGACACAAGCAAAACCGAACCTGACAGGCCCCCTGCTCCAGCCACAGTCTGACATATGGAGAGGAGGCAGAGCTGCTCACTGCCTCTACCTGGCTTCTCCCTGCAGAAACTATGACAATTAGTAGAATACTACAAAGAAGATATATGTAAGTTATTAATATCTTGTTTGCATTATTCCATTAATTGTTATAGTCAAAACTCTGGAGTAGTATGACAGGGGAGGCACTGCCTCCCCTGACTGCACGTCCCTGCTCTGCACCCTTCTTTGCTCCTCTGCTTCCTTCTGTACTGCTCTACACCCTTCTATGTACCTCTGCTTCCCTCTGTACTGCTCTACACCCTTCTATGTACCTCTGCTTCCCTCTGTACTGCTCTACACCCTTCTATGTACCTCTGTACCTCTGCTTCCCTCTGTACTGCTCTACACCCTTCTATGTACCTCTGCTTCCCTCTGTACTGCTCTACACCCTTCTATGTACCTCTGCTTCCCTCTGAAATGCTCTACACCTTTCTATGTACCTCTGTACCTCTGCTTCCCTCTGTACTGCTCTACACCTTTCTATGTACCTCTGCTTCCCTCTGTACTGCTCTACACCCTTCTATGTACCTCTGCTTCCCTCTGTACTGCTCTACACCCTTCTATGTACCTCTGCTTCACTCTGTACTGCTCTACACCTTTCTATGTACCTCTGCACTCCTTTATTCTCCTATACATTCCTCTATACTGCTCTGTGCCCCTCTATGCTCCTCTACATGCCTCTGTGCCTCTCTACACCCCTTTATGTTCCCCTGCATCCCTCCCGGTCCTCTGTGTTCCTCCTGGCATCAGGACGTGGGTCTAGCTGTGAGCGCTCGGTGATGATGTCGGTCCCACTGTGTGGTGTGTATGTCTGGTCTATGCTTCCCCATCTGTCCAGTATATGTTGCGCCCATATCTGACCAGCATGAGATGTGCCCCCTTCTGTCCAGTAGATGATGTGCCCCCATCTGCACACCATACTGACCAGCGTCCCCATAAATAAGAATATTCTATGCAGTACAATGGTGGGCTCCGGGTGTGAGGTGGAGATCTGGTCGGGATCCCTGCAGTCGAAATACTGATGCCAATATCCCAAATAAGGTCACAAGCCCAGCGCCGGTTTCTCGACCACCGGTATCCCGAACAGTCATAAGCCGGCTAGTCTGAGAGGTATGCAATGGGGAGAGGGGGAGGGTTACACTATGGGGAGGGGGGGGATAGGTTTAGGCTGCTAGAAGGGAGGGCTTCTGAACATAGGGTTCCCACGGTCGGTATTCTGACACTGGCATCCCGAACACCGGCATTTCAATCCCAACCAGTGAGTTAGGGGGTTGAATTATATAAATGATTTATTTTCCTGCATTGACAGAATGGGAATGAGCTGGGTTTTGGAGCACTCACACTAGTGTTGTGCCGTACAGACCACTGCACCATGGCTTAGTTTGTGGGCTGAGTCTCCAGTGTCGAGGTCGAAAAATATTGCAGTATACACATCACGTACAAACTACACACAGATGGCCTCCGTGCGTGTACTTGTTCTGCCGTGCGTGCGCATATTCTCAATTTGCGTATGGTCGCTCCCACGGTCCTGCGCATTAGCGCGTGGTATGAGTATTTACGGTAGAGTTTGTGAACGCATGGAAAAGCCATCAAAACACATTACATATTTAATTCCAAATAGTGCACAATGTACACATAGTCTCCCTGCACCACACCAGCGAGTTACAACAGTTTAAATGGTATCAGAACAGGATAGGAGGGGACAGAACAAGGTTATAAGTTGGTGTTTGGTATCCAGCTGTAGGGTATTTTAAGGGCAATATTCCGGTGTTGGTTTGCAGAAGATCGCATGTTCCTGTGAATAGTTATGCACAGGAGCAGAATATAAATATAAAATGTATTTACTGCACATTTAGTATGCGGCGGGAACCCAGAGGAGACCACCCACAAGTGCATCTGGAACCGACATCGCCCACCTATTCAAACCAACCTATGACCTCTCCTGTACTGTAAATGACCATCCCTGTGTCCAATGGACAAAGAGATTACAGTATCCATTGTGTTAAGTTTTGGAAAATTGTATAAATGAGCCAGCTGCATGCCTGGTCACACACAGACTCTAAAGGTCATCTACCCAGATGACTGAGGACCAGACTGGGAAGCGCAGGCGAAAACCAAACACGTATGTACCATTGACTGTAGCCATTATTCTATTGTATTGTATTGCTTTGTTATTGTAACCCCCTTTCAGTAATAATATGTTGTGGTGTCGGAACCCGGCATTTTAAATACAAACTGGTGTCGTGTTTTCCTTTCCCTGCTAAGGTTATAAGTGTATTACTATCACATGTATAGCTGTGAAGGGCTCACGGAGTATCTTTGGGTGTGTACGCACTGAGTGTACTTTATACAGCCAGCGCGGCGTTTGTACACAAAGTACGTACATGGTACGGGGCTCTGTACGCTAATGGTGTAATAAGTACGTAGGTTGAGGATTAAGTACAGCGGCCGTAGCGGCTCCATTTAAAGTGTATGAAATGTCTTTTTAAAGTGTTGCTTTTAGTCCTGTATGTATGTAAACCAGCATTTACACCTGTCTGGGGGAAGCTGGGGCTGTTGAGTCTCCTCCATCCTGGTTCGTTTTAACCTGACTTTTCTGGAGCCCTTGGATTCAGATCTCTTCACATTCTATACATCTCAGGGGAGACTGGCCAGAGGATCCTCCTCACTGCGATCGATTGGTAGCATGATCTCATTGCCCAGTCTGCCCGTTACACTACCAAGGGAAGCACCGCAATGCACCAGTGTTCCTGCATGGCCGGCTTCTGACATGGCACTGTGGGCCGCAGAGGCGTATCTAGCACGGGGCGAGCAGGGCACGTGCCCTGGGCGCCATGGCAGCCCCAACAGAGGGGGCGCCACCGGCACGGCCCACTCGCCCCATGCGTCAGGGATTCCGCCGGCGCTACCCGCGGCGGTTTCCCTGTCTCCCCGGCTGCAGTGCCTGTCACAATAGACAGGCAGCGGCAGCCAGGAGCCTCCCCCTACTCCCCCCTGCAAAGTGTACGCGATCGCGACCGCGGAGGTGCGCGCATGCGCGTGCGCGACCTCGGGGGGCGCGCGGCCCCTGAACAGCAGTGAGCGGGGTAATCTTCTTTATACTTCCCTGTCGGGACAGGGGGTGCGGGACATTTTGTGTGTGTGTGTTAAGTGTGTGTGTGGGACAGTGTGTGTGTGTTAATTGTGTGTGTCGGACAGTGTGCGTGTGACAGTGCGTGTGTGTTAATTGTGTGTGTGGGACAGTGTGAGTGTGTTAATTGTGTGTGTGGGACAGTTTGAGTGTGTGTAAATTGTGTGTGTGTGGGACAGTTTGAGTGTGTGTAAATTGTGTGTGTGTGTGGGACAGTGTGAGTGTGTATTAATTGTGTGCGTGTGTTAATTGTGTGTGTGTGGGACAGTGTGAGTGTTAATTGTGTGTGTGTGTGTGTGGGACAGTGTGAGTGTGTTAATTGTGTGTGTGGGACAGTTTTGCGTGTTTGTTAATTGTGTGTGTGTGTGGGACAGTGTGAGTGTGTTAATTGTGTGTGTGGGACAGTTTTGAGTGCGTGTTAATTGTGCGTGTGTTAATTGTGTGTGTGTGTGTGTGTGTGTGTGTGTGGGACAGTTTGAGTGTGTAATTGTGTGTGTGTGTGGGACAGTTTGAGTGTGTGTTAATTGTGTGTGTGTGGGACAGTTTGAGTGTGTGTTAATTGTGTGTGCATGTGTATTAATTGTGTGTGTGTGGGACAGTGTGCGTGTGTGTTAATTGTGTGTGTGTGGGACAGTGTGCGTGTGTTAATTGTGTGTGTGTGTGTGTGTGTGTGACAGTGTGAATGTGTTAATTGTGTGTGTGTGTGGGACAGTGCGTGTTTGTTAATTGTGTGTGGGACAGTGTGCGTGTGTGTTATTTGTGTGTGTGGGACAGTGTGCGTGTGTTAATTGTGTGTGCGTTAATTGTCCCGGCGGTTATTGGCGTCTGTAGTGTGCGCCCCGTCCTCCTCCGCTGCCGCTGACAGGAGCGGCGGTGTGCGGCTCTCCCCCTCCCTCGCCGGCTCCGTCCTCCTGTCGTGGCCCTGCAGTGTGTGCCGGTCTCCCCAGCAGCAGCAGCAGGTTAGTCTCTCCCCCCCACCCCCCCCACTCCTCCTCCTCCTCCCCCCCCCCTCTCTCTCACTCTCTCTCTCTCTCTCTCTCTCTCCTCCTGTGGATTGAAGTTTGTAAGTATCATTTTCATTTTTACAGGTACCCCTATTGGATTCTACTGGACAAGTGGACGTGATCGGCGTGGGATGTAGGTAAGTAATCTGTCTCTCATTTTTACAGGTACCCCTATTGGATTCTACTGGACAAGTGGACGTGACCAGCGTGGGATGTAGGTAAGTAATCTGTCTCTCATTTTTACAGATTCCCCTACTGGATTCTACTGACAAGTGGACGTGATCGGCGTGGGATGTAGGTAAGTAATCTGTCTCTCATTTTTACAGATTCCCCTATTGAATTCTACTGGACAAGTGGACGTGATCGGCGTGGGATGTAGGTAAGTAATCTGTCTCTCATTTTTACAGATTCCCCTATTGAATTCTACTGGACAAGTGGACGTGATCGGCGTGGGATGTAGGTAAGTAATCTGTCTCTCATTTTTACAGGTACCCCTATTGAATTCTACTGGACAAGTGGACGTGACCAGCGTGGGATGTAGGTAAGTAATCTGTCTCTCTATTTTACAGGTACCCCTATTGGATTCTACTGGACAAGTGGACGTGACCGGCGTGGGATGTAGGTAAGTAATCTGTCTCTCATTTTCACAGATTCCCCTACTGGATTCTACTGACAAGTGGACGTGACCGGCGTGGGATGTAGGTAAGTAATCTCTCTCTCATTTTTACAGGTACCCCTATTGGATTCTACTGGACAAGTGGACGTGACCGGCGTGGGATGTAGGTAAGTAATCTGTCTCTCATTTTTACAGATTCCCCTACTGGATTCTACTGACAAGTGGACGTGACCGGCGTGGGATGTAGGTAAGTAATCTCTCTCTCATTTTTACAGGTACCCCTACTGGATTCTACTGACAAGTGGACGTGACCGGCGTGGGATGTAGGTAAGTAATCTGTCTCTCATTTTTACAGATTCCCCTACTGAATTCTACTGACAAGTGGACGTGATCGGCGTGGGATGTAGGTAAGTAATCTGTCTCTCATTTTTACAGGTACCCCTATTGGATTCTACTGGACAAGTGGACGTGACCGGCGTGGGATGTAGGTAAGTAATCTGTCTCTCATTTTTACAGATTCCCCTACTGGATTCTACTGGACAAGTGGACGT
This sequence comes from Pseudophryne corroboree, assembly GCF_028390025.1. Classification (NCBI taxonomy): domain Eukaryota; kingdom Metazoa; phylum Chordata; class Amphibia; order Anura; family Myobatrachidae; genus Pseudophryne; species Pseudophryne corroboree. The sequence continues at coordinate 734,931,002 of NC_086446.1, forward strand.
GACTAGCGTGGGATGTAGGTAAGTAATCTGTCTCTCATTTTTACAGATTCCCCTACTGAATTCTACTGACAAGTGGACGTGATCGGCGTGGGATGTAGGTAAGTAATCTGTCTCTCATTTTTACAGGTACCCCTATTGGATTCTACTGGACAAGTGGACGTGACCGGCGTGGGATGTAGGTAAGTAATCTGTCTTTCATTTTTACACATTCCCCTACTGGATTCTACTGGACAAGTGGACGTGACCGGCGTGGGATGTAGGTAAGTAATCTGTCTCTCATTTTTACAGGTACCCCTATTGGATTCTACTGGACAAGTGGACGTGACCGGCGTGGGATGTAGGTAAGTAATCTGTCTCTCATTTTTACAGATTCCCCTACTGAATTCTACTGACAAGTGGACGTGATCGGCGTGGGATGTAGGTAAGTAATCTGTCTCTCATTTTTACAGGTACCCCTATTGGATTCTACTGGACAAGTGGACGTGACCGGCGTGGGATGTAGGTAAGTAATCTGTCTCTCATTTTTACACATTCCCCTACTGGATTCTACTGGACAAGTGGACGTGACCGGCGTGGGATGTAGGTAAGTAATCTGTCTCTCATTTTTACAGATTCCCCTACTGGATTCTACTGGACAAGTGGACGTGACCGGCGTGGGATGTAGGTAAGTAATCTGTCTCTCATTTTTACACATTCCCCTACTGGATTCTACTGGACAAGTGGACGTGACTAGCGTGGGATGTAGGTAAGTAATCTGTCTCTCATTTTTACAGATTCCCCTACTGAATTCTACTGACAAGTGGACGTGACCGGCGTGGGATGTAGGTAAGTAATCTGTCTCTCATTTTTACAGATTCCCCTACTGAATACTACTGACAAGTGGACGTGATCGGCGTGGGATGTAGGTAAGTAATCTGTCTCTCATTTTTACAGGTACCCCTATTGGATTCTACTGGACAAGTGGACGTGACCGGCGTGGGATGTAGGTAAGTAATCTGTCTCTCATTTTTACAGGTACCCCTATTGGATTCTACTGGACAAGTGGACGTGACCGGCGTGGGATGTAGGTAAGTAATCTGTCTCTCATTTTTACAGATTCCCCTACTGGATTCTACTGGACAAGTGGACGTGACCGGCGTGGGATGTAGGTAAGTAATGTGTCTCTCATTTTTACAGCTACCCCATTGGATTCTACTGGACAAGTGGACGTGACCGGCGTGGGATATAGGTAAGTATGTGTGAGTGTGTCAGTGTGCTTTAATACATTTTTACTGTCACGGTGTGTGAGTTGTGTTTTTATTTGGGTATTTTTTCTGTTGTAGAACTACAGGTACCGGCGGGCCCGTTATTTCCCTGCATGTTGGTACTTGAGGTTCTCCAAGTACCAGCAAGCGGGGGAGGCTTTCTGGGCCTTGTAGTTCCACAACAAAAAACAATATTCTTTTTTTACTTACATGGTTATCAGCCTCCCATCCACAGCCCACGGATGGGGGGGACAGCCTCGGGCTTCACCCCTGGCCCTTGGGTGCCTGGAGGGGGGGTGACCCCTTGATTTAAGGTGTCCCCACTCCTCCAGGGAACCCCGGCCAGTGGTGACTAGTTGGGGGGGTAATGCCACGGCCGCAGGGACCTACATAAATGTGTCCCCCGGCTGTGGCATTATGTCCCTGGCTAGTGGAGCCCGGTGCTGGTTTTAAAAATACGGGGGGACCCCTACATCTTTTGTCCCCCGTATTTTTGGAACCAGGACCGGACTAAGAGCCCGATGCTGGTTGTCTAAATACGGGGAACCCCTGTCCAATTTTTTCCCAGTATTTAAACAACCAGGACCGGCTCAAAGAGCCCGAGGCTGGTTATACTTAGGAGGGGGACCTCACGCAGTTTTTTTTTTACATTTTTAACCCATTCAGACCCTTCTTCATTAAGTTAATGGAAACCCTGGACAACAAAATTGCATTCATGTCCTCCTCCCACTCCCTTCCCAGTCCCAAACACTAATTATTAATTTTTTCTATAAAAATGTACAATATATCACAAGTATGATGAGCAGGCATGCAGTGGGCATTGGCGGCTTTGGACTGAGTTGCAAATTAGTGGCGGAGGGCTGGGTCAGTTGATGGTGGGCGAGTTTGTAAGCCATTGGTGGTGGCAGCGGGCATCGGCTCAGAGGCAGTGGCGGGCATTGGCTCGGTGGCGGTAGGGGTCATCGGCAGGATTCGGCGGACATTATGGCTGTAGTGCCTCACCGCACGCCACTGACCTCACCGCATGCCACTGGTGTGTGGGACAGTGTGCGTGTGTGTTAATTGTGTGTGTGGGACAGTGTGAGTGTGTGTTAATTGTGTGTGTGTGGAACAGTGTCAGTGTGTGTAAATTTTTGCAGTCCAGTGTGTGTGTGGGGGAGAGGAAAGTATGAGAATGTGTGTGTGTAGGATTTGGGGGTGGCAAGTCTGTGTGTGTGTAATCAGTGTGTGTGGGATGTACTAATGGCCATTTACCGAAGACAGATATGTATTAAACCACGGGCACTGAGATGCCCTTCTCACTCACCATCCAGCTGGGTGGGCGAGCCGGAAGGGTGGAAAGCCAGCAGCAGGGGCAGCATGCCGGATATCAGCAGCCGAGGGTGGGGGCTGTAATGCACGTGCGGAGCCCAAAGCCGGAGATCAGCAGCATGCTGACCGGCAATAAGCAGCTTCTGCTTCCGCGTTCAACATGCTGCTGATCTCCGGCTTTGGGCTACGCAGGGTTCGGGGGATGGGTGTCCTCTGCCGGTGTACTGCAGCTCCGGGGGTGCGGGCTCCGGAGGCTTTCAGCACTGTTGAATATCCAGCTGCCTCAAGTATGTACAGCCCGCACCCTCTGCTGCTGATATCTGGCATGCTGCTGCTGGCTGTCCCCCCGCCCGGCTCGGCCACACAGCTATATGGTGAGAAGGGCATCTCAGTTCCTGAGGTTTAACACATATGCCTCAGAAAATGGCCTCTGCGGTAAACGATACTAATGCTTACCATGACAGTAACAGCGGGGAGGAAGGCGCACATCGGGATCCTGCAGCATGAAACAAGAACCCCTTCGGAGCGCAGCAGACCACACTGAAAAGGGTGCATACCCGGTGCGGTGCTCTGCATCCCGGGTGGTGCCGAAGATGTGGAGTGTCGGAGGTGGCAGAAGCGCCGCAGCTTGGGGTGAGAAACCGCTGCAGCCCTTCCGCTGCTAAACTCTGCAATTAGTCTATTAAGGGGGTGGGCTCCCCTCATCATAGTGCCCCACAGGCCATGTTAATTCTGGGGGTAGGATCCCCTAACTCTATAATGGGAATTTTGGCTCATATCATGTGCTGTAACGTGAATTTTGGCTCATACCGTGTGCTATAATGTGAATTTCGGCTCATATTATGTGGGGTAATGTGAATTTTGGCTCATTCCGTGTGCTGTAATGTGAATTTCGGCTCATACCGTGTGCTGTAATGTGAATTTCGGCTCATACCATGTGGGGTAATGTGAATTTTGGCTCATACCATGTGGAGTAATGTGAATTTTGGCTCATACCGTGTGCTCTAATGTGAATTTCGGCTCATACCGTGTGCTATAATGTGAATTTTGGCTCATACCATGTGGGGTAATGTGAATTTCGGCTCATACTGTGTGCTATAATGTGAATTTCGGCTCATGCCGTGTGGGGCAATGTGAATTTCGGCTCATACTGTGTGCTATAATGTGAATTTCGGCTCATACCGTGTGCTATAATGTCAAAGGGGCACCAGTACTAGATAGTATAAGGGGTCCTACTACACTGAAGGACACGCCCCTTTTGAGTGACCACGCCCCTTTTCCGGGGCACGCGCGCCTTCGGCGCGCGCATAATTGCCAGCTGCACTCTTTCATTCCACCTTCAAAAATTCAACTTCGACCACTGCACCTACATACACATACATACACACCATGACATCTTTATATGCAGTGACACCGGTGGCGTCTGCACATACTTTCCTTTTGTATTTTTTTTTTATTATCATTTTATTAATTTATTATTTTTATTAAAAAAAAATATTTTTTTTTTTTGGGGGGGGGGGGGGGGGGGGGGGGGCACCATTATTGATCTTGCCCTGGGCTCCAAAAACCCTAGTTACGCCTCTGCTGTGGGGACATCATGACATTCCTGCGTGCACAGGGGCTAATTCAGGTTGGATTGCAGTGTGCGATCCAACCACAAAATTTTCAAAAAAGATGCAGGCGCAGGCTGCTGCGTCTCTGGCCACCCGCCCCTCTCTATGGGAGAGACGCCATGACATCACTCCCATAGCAGCGCCGCATAGACACTAGAGGTCAATTATCACCTCTAGCATCTGTCAATGGCTACAATGAGGTAGTACTGAGTTTGTAAACAGCTTCGGGGAAAACAAGGAAAATTCCAAAGTTGTATAACCTGCCAGACACATTCCCAGAGGACAAGAGGATTACAGCCACCTATCAGCCACCAGGGAATGTGGTGGATCGGCGTGCATACAGAGTGTGCAGACTCTGGCGAGTAGGAGGATAGGTTTTGTCTTTGCCATCAAATTACACAGTGTGTGTCATGTGCGTAACCTGGGAAAAAGTGAGAATGGGAGACTGTAGATTTCTGTTAGCTGTTAGAGAGAGAACGTAAAGTGCAGCGAGGGGTGACTCTATTATATCCTATGACTGAGTACTGGACAGAGAGTAAGGTGACAGCTGCAGAGTTAGAAGTACATAGGTATGGTAAGTGGGAACGGAATACAGTTGCAGTGTAATAGGTAGAGTGTGACAAGCTGCATGAAAACTAGAAAATAGCCATCTCTGGAGGCGGGTTAGTTCCTTACTGCAGAGACCTTGACTAAGAAGCAGGCTTATGCATGTTCAATGTGCCAGTATTACAGGAGCATTTATTATTTTCTCATACGTCCTAGGGGATGCTGGGGACGATATCAAGACCATGGGGTATAGATGGGATCCGCAGGAGACATGGGCACTCTAAAGACTTTTCATTGGGTGTGAACTGGCTCCTCCCTCCATGCCCCTCCTCCAGACCCCAGTTTTAGAAATGTGCCCAGGTCGACTGGATGCACTCTGAGGAGCTCTACTGAGTTTCTCTGAAAAGACTTATGTTAAGTTTTTTATTTTCAGGGAGATCTGCTGGCATCAGACTCCCTGCTTCGTGGGACTGAGGGGGCAGAAGCAGAACCAACTTCCTCAGAGATTCATGGCTCTGCTTCTGGCTGACAGGACACCATTAGCCCCTGAAGGGAACTGAACGCTAGCCGTGTCTAGATGTTCACTCCCACAGCACGCCGTCACCCCCCTCACAGAGCCAGAAGTCAGAAGACAGGTGAGTATGAGAAGAATGATCTTCAATCAAGTAAGTGACGGCTGAGGTGCGGCGCGGCTGGCGGGTGCGCAGTGCGCCATTGCTGCCCACAGACACAGACACTGCAGGGTGCGGGGGGGGAGGGGGCGCCCTGGTCAACAAGAAAAATACCTCAAACTGGCTAAAAGGGGGCATAAGATGCCCAGGCACAGCCCTACCCCACCAGTATAAAAGGAAAAAGGGTGGAGCTTCTTCCTCAGGCAGCCAGCACACTACTCAGCGCCATTTTCTTTCTCTCCTCAGGCTGCAGAGAACACGCTGGTTCTCTCCTCCACTTCTGAAAAGTACAGGGTGCTATAAAGGGGGGGCACAAAGCGATTGTGGTGCATTTGATAGTGTATATTACTATTTAAAAGCGCTTTTGGGCTGTGGACATACTGTGTTCACAGGCAATACTTGCGCTAGGTTTGTGAACTGGCTGCTCCTATCCTATGTCCCTCTGACAGATTTTATGGTGGGTCTGTCCCCAAAATAAGTCCCAGTGTGTCTGTGAGTGTGGTGTACACGTGTGAGGCATGTCTGAGGCAGGGAGTTCCTCCCCAGAGGAAGCCATTTTAGGGACACAGAGTTGTAATGTGGTGGCGCTACCGGCACACCAAGAGCATGCATGGGTGAAAGAGCTACGTGACAGTATGCATCTGATTAACCGTAGATTGGATAAGTCTGAATCTAAGGCTGCATGCTAGAGAAAATTGTGGAAGATGTGATTTTTCAGGATGCTGTTATTCCTTATGCGGGCGGCCCCTCTGGGTCACATAAGAGACCATTTGCAAATGTTGTAAACACTGATACCGACACGGATTCTGATTCTTGTGTCGACAATAGTGAATCCAGAGAGATAGATCATAAATTGGCAAAAACTATACAATATGTGATTGTGGCTGTAAGGGACGTGTTGGAGGTTACAGAAAGCACTCTTGTACCTCAGGAGAAAGCTTATTTATGTAAGGAAAAGAAATCCAAAGTCACGTTCCCTCCTTCACACGAACTAAATGATCTGTTTGAAGGGTTGTGGGTGAATCCTGATAAAAAATTTCATATTCCCAAAAGGATTCACATAGCTTATCCTTTCCCGGTTGAAGACAGGAAAAAATGGGAGTCACCCCCTGTGTTAGTCAGTGCACTTTCCAGGTTGACAAAGAAGTTGATTCTCCCTGCTCCTGGCACGGCTTCTCTTAAAGAGCCGGCAGACCGCAAAATGGAAACAACATTGAAATCCATTTATGTTATCAATGGTACACTGCTCAGGCCCACTATTGCCTGTGCATGGGTGAGTCGCACTATTGAAAAATGGTCAGAAAGCGTGTCATCAGAAATTGATATGATTGATAAAGATGAGATACTCCTTAAGTTAGGGAATATCAAGGACGCTGCCGCCTACATGCTGGAAGCAATGAAGGATATTGGACACTTAAGTTCACAAGCCGCTACCATGGCAGCATCGGCTAGGCGGGCGTTATGGATTCGCCAGTGGTACGCGGATGCAGATTCCAAAAGAAAACATGGAGGCTCTCCCATATAAAGGTGAGGCCTTATTTGGCGATGACCTGGATGCGTTAGTCTCGGCGGCTACCGCAGGTAAGTCAACATTTTTGCCCTCTGCGCCTGCACCGGCAAAAAAGACCTATCATCCGCAATTGCAGTCCTTTCGGCCCAATAATTACAAAAAGACGAGAGGTTCCCCCTTCTTTGCAGGAAGGGGAAGGGGAAAGAAGCCCACACCGGCTCCAGGTTCCCAAGAGCAAAAGTCTACCCCTAATTCTGCCAAATCCCCAGCATGACGCTGGAACTCCCTTGCAGGAGGGCGCTCGGGTGGGGGTACGTCTCAAACTCTTCAGCCAGGATTGGATTCTGTCTGGTCTGGACCCTGGGTGTTGCAAATAGTATCCCAGGCATACAAACTAGAGTTTTAAGACGTTCCCCCATGCCGATTTTTCAAATCGACCTTGCCAGCTTCTCCGCCAGAGAGGGAAGCAGTAACAGCGGCAATCCAAAAAATAATGTCAAGACCAGGTCATAGTCCTGGTACCATTGTCACAACAAGGGCGGGGTTTTTATTCAAGCCTTCTTGTTGTTCCGAAGCCGGGCGGCTCTGTCAGACCGATCCTAAATCTAAAAAATCTGAATTTCTTCCTGAAAAGGTTCAAGTTCAAGATGGAATCACTTCGGGCGGTGATTGCCAGTCTGGAAGAGGGGGACTACTTGGTGTCGGTGGACATAAAAGATGCTTACCTGTATGTTCCCATTTATCCTCCTCACCAGGCTTATCTGAGATTCGCGATTCAGGATTGCCATTACCAATTCCAGACGTTACCTTTCGGTCTCTCCACGGCGCCGAGGGTATTCACCAAGGTGATGGCGGAGATGATGGTCCTCCTTCGTCAGAAAGGAGTCAATATAATCCCTTATCTGGACGACCTCCTGATAAAGGCGAGATCCAGGGAGCAGTTATTACAAAACATATCCCTCTCCCTGTCAATACTCCAACAACACGGGTAGATCATAAATTACCCAAAGTCACAGTTGGAACCGACGACAAGGTTGTCTTTCCTCGGGATGATTCTGGACACAGAAGTTCAGAGAGTATTTCTTCCGCTGGAAAAGGCTCTGGAAATCCAGAAAATGGTAAAACAGATATTGAAACCATCAAGTGTGTCGATCCATCAGTGCATTCGGTTGTTGGGGAAGATGGTGGCGGCCTACGAGGCCATACAGTTTGGCAGGTTCCATGCCAGAGTATTCCAGTGGGACCTGTTGGACAAGTGGTCGGGGTCACACCTACACATGCACAGAAAGATAATCCTGTCGTCAAAAACCAGGATTTCGCTCCTGTGGTGGTTGCACAGCTTTCACCTGCTAGAGGGACGCAGGTTCGGCATTCAGGACTGGGTCCTAGTAACCACGGATACAAGTCTCCGAGGCTGGGGAGCAGTCTCTCAGGGAGAAAACTTCCAGGGACGTTGGTCACATCAGGATGCCTGCCTTCACATAAACGTGCAGGAGCTAAAAGCCATTTACAATGGCCTTCAACAAGCGGTACATCTTCTTCAAGACCGTCCCGTGCAGATCCAGGTGGACAATGTAACAGCAGTCGCATACATAAACAGGCAGGGTGGAACGAAAAGCAGAGCGGCAATGACAGAGGCGACAAAAATCCTCCGCTGAGCAGAAAAACATCTACAAGCTATGTCGGCAATATTCATTCCGGGAGTAGACAACTGGGAAGCAGACTTCCTCAGCAGACACGATCTCCATCCAGGAGAGTGGGGCCTCCACCAAGAAGTCTTCACAGAGGTGACAAGTCTTTGGGGAATTCCTCAAATAGACATGATGGCGTCTCATCTCAACAAGAAGCTTCAGAGATACTGTTCCAGGTCGAGAGACCCTCAAGCAGCAGCAGTGGATGCACTGGTGACCCAGTGGGTGTTTCCGTCAGTGTATGTTTTCCCTCCACTTCCGCTGATCCCAAAAGTATTCAGGATCATAAGAAAGACAAGGGTTCGAGCAATCTTCATAGCCCCAGACTGGCCAAGAAGGGCTTGGTACCCAGATCTTCAGCAGTTACTCATAGGAGATCCTCGGCCTCTTCCTCCTCAGGAGGACCTGCTGCAGCAGGGGACGTGTGTGTACCAAGACTTACCGTGGCTACCTTTGACGGCATGGCTGTTGAGCGCCGTATCCTACCCAGGAAGGGTATTCCTATGGAGGTTATCCCCACCCTTATTCAGGCCAGAAAGGGAGTAACGTCAAAACATTACCACCGTATTTGGAGAAAATATATGTCTTGGTGTGAATCCAAGAAAGCTCCTACGGAAGAGTTTCACTTAGGATGTTTTCTCCATTTTTTGCAGGATGGTGTGGAGACGGGCCTACGATTGGGATCAATCAAGGTCCAAATTTCGGGCTTGTCAGTTTTCTTCCAAAAACAATTGGCCTCTCTTCCAGAGGTTCAGACCTTCGTGAAAGGGGTTCTGCACATCCAGCCTCCATTCGTGCCTCCAGTGGCACCATGGTTTGAGCCTCTACAAAAGATAGAGTTGAAGTTTCTCACTTGGAAAAGGGTGATGCTTTTGGCATTGGCATCCGCAAGGCGGGTGTCTGAATTGGGGGTCTTGTTTCACAAGAGCCCTTACCTGATTTTCCATGAAGATAGGGCAGAGTTGCGGACTCGCCAACATTTTCTTCCAAAGGTGGTTTCTGCTTTTCACATAAACCAACCTATTGTGGTGCCAGTAGTTACTGACACATTCACTGATTCAAAGTCTCTAGATGTGGTTAGAGCTTTGAAAATCTATGTTGCTAGAACAGCTCGTATACGGAAAACAGAGACTCTGTTTGTCCTGTATGATCACAAGATTGACTGTCCTGCTTCCAAGCAGACTATTGCACGTTGGATTAGAAATACGATTCAGCAAGCTCATACTACGGCTGGATTGCCGTTACCGACGTCGGTAAACGCCCACTCCACTAGGAAGGTGGGCTCATACTGGGCGGCTGCCCGGGGGGTCTCGGCATTACAACTTTGCCGAGCAGCTACTTGGTCAGGGTCAAACACATTTGCTAAGTTCTACAAGTTTGACACCTTGGCCGATGAGGACCTAAAGTTTGGTCAATCAGTGCTGTAGGGTCATCCGCACTCTCCCGCCCATACTGGAGCTTTGGTATAGACCCCATGGTCTTGATGTCGTCCCCAGCATCCTCTAGGACGTATGAGAAAACAGGATTTTGATAACCTACCGGTAAATCCTTTTCTCCTAGTCCGTAGAGGATGCTGGGCGCCCGTCCCAGTGCGTACTTTACCTGCAGTTTAGTTATTACAGTTACACAAGTTGTGTTATCTTGGTTTCAGCATGTTGCTGCAATTAGTTCATGCCTGTTGGCGTGTGTTATGTTGAATGCCATGTGTGCGGCATGGTTGAGGGTGTGGGTTGGTAGATATCTCACCACTAGTTAAGTAATTCCTTTCCTCGAAATGTCAGTCTCCCTGGGCACAGTTCCTACAACTGGGGTCTGGAGGAGGGGCATGGAGGGAGGAGCCAGTTCACACCCAATGAAAAGTCTTTAGAGTGTCCATGTCTCCTGCGGATCCCGTCTATACCCCATGGTCTTGATGTCGTCCCCAGCATCCTCTACGGACTAGGAGAAAAGGATTTACCGGTAGGTTATCAAAATCCTGTTTTTTCTGTTTGGAAATGGATTTTGCAAGATAACCTGCCAAACCTGACAACCTATTTCTACATTCCTTCTGGGGCCCTTGGCCTTTAAGTAAAAATAATTGTCTTGCAACTCACTAGTGTAACATTTACTGTGTCAGGGGTTGGGAATCCTTGCCTCTCTGCTTTGGTGTGGAAAAATTGAAAGCCAGAGCACTGTCAGAGTGGGAAGTTGGAGAAAGAAGCAAAATTCCTAACACACTACTGACAGCTCACATCTTGGCTTGTGAAGCTCTAATACATTATAAGTTAACATCATCAATTTATTCTGGAGTACCACACATATGCGTCCAACTCAGTTTGAGCCCCATAACATGTAAGACACCGATAGGTAACCTGATACACTGCAGGTAATAACATATGAGCAGGCATTTTAAACAACTGTGACAGGATGTAACAAACACATCTGGCAATAAAGAAGAAAATAACTGGAGGTTGCTGATAAAGCAGCCCAAGCACCGCCTAGTGCCCTTCACTGCTCTAAGAGGTACTCAGCACAATGCACAGTATTAAGCACAAAGTTGGCATTGTCTTTAGGAGATTAGGGAATCCTTTATGCAGAAATCTATGAAGCGGGATCCGAAGTGTCCCTCTCCTTCTCCTTGCAGCTTGCATATGCACTGTTGACCATTCTCTACTCATACAAACACTACAATCCCTAGGTCTTCAAGACACAGTCCTCTCTTGGTTCCTATCCTACCTATCTAATTGCTCCTTCATTGTTCGCATCTCTGAATCCACCTCCTCTTCGCTACCTCTTTCAGTTGGAGTACCACAAGGCTCGGTCTTAGGTCCTCTGCTTTTCTCTATCTATACCTCACCTCTTGGTAAACTAATCAGCTCTTTTGGATTTCAGTATCATCTGTACGCAGATGATACTCAAATCTACCTATCCTCCCCAGATTTGTCACCATCTGTATTGGTCAGGGTCACTGAATGCGTTTCTGCTGTTTCATCTTGGATGACATCTCGCCACCTCACACTTAATATTTCCAAAACAGAGTTACTTATATTTCCACTGGCCAATAGCAGTTACCAACCTGATATCTCTATCACTGTTGAGAACTCAACAATGAATCCTACCCCACAAGCTCGCTGCCTAGGTGTCATACTTGACTCAGAATTGTCCTTTGTTCCCCACATTCAATCTGTCTCAAAATCATGTTACATGCATCTAAAAAACATATCTAAAATACGACCATACCTTACACATGAAACTGCAAAAACTCTAATCCATGCTCTCATTATCTCCCGCATTGATTATTGCAATAGTCTTCTTCCTGGTCTTGCCAAAAAGAGACTCTCACCACTACAATCCATTCTGAATACAGCTGCAAGGCTAATCTTCCTTGCTAGACGTTCATCGCCTGCAGATCCACTCTGTCAGTCCCTCCATTGATTATCTGTATTCTACCGTATTCAATTTAAAATAATTTTACTCACACATAAGGCCGTTAACCAAACTACACCAATCTACATCTCTTCGCTCATCTCAAAATATCTCCCAACCCGACCTCTCTGCTCTTCACAAGATCTACGTCTCTCATTCACACTAATTAGCTGCTCTCATGCACGCTTGCAGGACTTTATTCGGGCTGCACCCACTCCCACTCTGTGAAATGCCGCACTACATACAATAAGACTCTCCCCTAGTCTCCAAACCTACAAACGTTCCCTGAAAACTCACCTCTTCAGGCTAGCTTATCACATTCCAGAACCGCTCACTCAACCTTAAGCTTTCCTATCTGATTATATCCCCACTGCACAGTCCGCACATATCCTCCACATATTTTCTCTTTCTTCACTTTCCCTTCTTTCTGACCACGGTTTATCATTGCTGTGATGTGATATCATGCAACCCACCAAGAACCTTTGCAATCCAGTGGACAAATATGCAATAGATAGTGCCTTTCCTTGTGTATCAATACCTATTTCCCTATAGATTGTAAGCTTGCGAGCAGGGCCTTCCTACCTCTATGACTGTTTGTTTATTACCCAATTTTGTTTTATCAATGTGTCCAATTGTAAAGCGCAACGGAATTTGCTGCGCTATAAAAGAAACTGTTAATAAATAAAAAAATGAATAAATATGCGCAATAGGACTCCTGGGTCATGACCCTGAAAAGTCATAACTTCGCAAGGGACAGCTCTTTTCAGCAGAGCTGTCCTGGGTTTATTTATACTTGCATGCAGTGTTAATAATTGCCAGTATGCATGAGATAAGGGGTGGTATGTAATGTATTGCAAAGGATATGAGATACATGATATATTCCGCCCACTGTGTTTATATTCAGAAAAATCATATATATAACCAACGTGTCTCATTTTAGCACCTTGATTTTAAATATTCTTTTATATAATTTCTGAATAGTCTACAATATATCTGGCCCTCTACTGCATGGTCGCAAAATGACATGACCCTTTATGACTCTCCAGGTCATTGAAGCCATACAGCACTTACCGAGGTGAGCGCACACTTTAAATTTGTCTAAATTAGTGCATTGTTCAAGCTCTGTAACATTGTGTTTATAAAAAAATAAATTTTGTTTAGAAATAGGAAATTGCTCCTACAGCGCCCATACAGTATATTGTAAATGTATTTTAAAGTTAAACATTGTGAGTAACATTGCACATTGTGAGTAATTGTGAGTAATGAAGATTACTGGGTAAGCTAAATAACTTTTGTAAACTGGAATCAATCTCTGCTGGGAATACTTTATTTCAAGGTCGGGTTCTGCTGCATGTTCTACACAGGCTCGGCGTCTGGCTCAAACTGACCATGAAAAGATGTCACTTCCTCGTGTAAGTTGCATTTATCAAACATGTTTTTCAGATGGGAAATCGCACTTCTTTTTTATTACATGTCGCAACAAACTCTGCTGATTAAATATTAATAGGCATGAGCAAACAACTACGCTGTAGTGATATCATTTGTGGTTGAGTCTGTTTTTTTATTATATAACTACTTTAGAGTGCAGTCTTTCTAACGTAAAACCTAGAACATGGCTTTATAGCATCTTGCAGCGTCAACATCATGTACACTTTATGGGGTTCATGTGTAGTTGAACATATACGTGTGCTGTTTGTGCAATAAAATATGTATTCCTATTAGAGATGTGTGGCGGACACTTTTGGGGTTTTGTGTTTTGCTTTTGGATCTCCGTTCGTGTTTTGGATCAGGATTGGTTTTGCCAAAACCACCCTTTCGGGTTTTGGTTTTGGATCTGGATTATTTTGAAAAGAACATAAAAACATAAAAACAGCTAAAATCACAGAATTTGGGGGTATTTTTGATCCTACAGTATTATAACTAGAGATGTGCAGCGGGCATTTTTCGTGTTTTGTGTTTTAGTTTTGGATTCGGTTCCACGGTCGTGTTTTGGATTCGGACGCGTTTTGGCAAAACCACCCTTTCGGGTTTTGGATTCGGATGCGCTTTGGATTCGGGTGATTTTTAAAAAAACCTCAAAAACAGCTTAAATCATAGAATTTGGGGGTCATTTTGATCCTATAGTATTATTAAGCTCAATAACCATAATTTCCACTCATTTTCAGTCTATTCTGAACACCTCACTCCTCACAATATTATTTTTAGTCATAAAATTTGCACCGAGGTCGCTGGATGACTAAGCTAAGCGACCCAAGTGGGCGGCACAAACACCTGGCCCATCTAGGAGTGGCACTGCAGTGTCAGACAGGATGGCACTTAAAAAAATAGTCCCCAAACAGCTCATGCTGCAAAAATAAAGAAAGAAAGAGGTGCAAGATGGAATTGTCCTTGGGCCCTCCCACCCACCCTAATGTTGTATAAACAGGACATGCACACTTTAACAAACCAATCATTTCAGCGACAGGGTCTGCCACACGACTGTCGCTGAAATGACTGGTTGGTTTGGGCCCCCAACCAAAAAAATAAGAATTTACTCACCGGTAATTCTATTTCTCGTAGTCCGTAGTAAATGCTGGGAACTCCGTAAGGACCATGGGGAATAGACGGGCTCCGCAGGAGACTGGGCACTCTAAAAGAAAGATTAGGTACTATCTGGTGTGCACTGGCTCCTCCCTCTATGCCCCTCCTCCAGACCTCAGTTAGGGAAACTGTGCCCGGAAGAGCTGACACAACAAGGAAAGGATTTGGAATCCCGGGTAAGACTCATACCAGCCACACCAATCACACCGTACAACTCGTGATAACTATACCCAGTTAACAGTATGAATAACAACTGAGCCTCACTGAACAGATGGCTCAGAACAATAACCCTTTAGTTAGACAATAACTATATACAAGTATTGCAGACAATCCGCACTTGGGATGGGCGCCCAGCATCCACTACGGACTACGAGAAATAGAATTACCGGTGAGTAAATTCTTATTTTCTCTGACGTCCTAGTGGATGCTGGGAACTCCGTAAGGACCATGGGGATTATACCAAAGCTCCCAAACGGGCGGGAGAGTGCGGATGACTCTGCAGCACCGAATGAGCAAACTCAAGGTCCTCCTCAGCCAGGGTATCAAACTTGTAGAATTTTGCAAACGTGTTTGATCCCGACCAGGTAGCAGCTCGGCAAAGCTGTAAAGCCGAGATCCCTCGGGCAGCCGCCCAAGAAGAGCCCACCTTCCTCGTGGAATGGGCCTTCACAGATTTAGGATGCGGCAGTCCAGCCACAGAATGTGCAAGTTGAATCGTGGAGCAGATCCAGCGAGCAATAGTCTGCTTAGAAGCAGGAGCACCCAGCTTGTTGGGTGCATGCAGGATAAACAGCGAGTCAGTCTTTCTGACTCTAGCCGTCCTGGAAACATAGATTTTCAGGGCCCGGACTACATCCAGCAACTTGGAGGCCTCCAAGTCCCCAGTAGCCGCAGGCACCACAATAGGTTGGTTCAAATGAAACGCTGATACCACCTTAGGGAGGAATTGGGGACGCGTCCTTGTTATGATTCCAGCACTCTGGTCTGAGGAGATCTTTTGCGAGGACCGTAGCACTGGAACGAAATGCTGGGGAAGGGAGCGGGAATGGAAAATAGCCCCTTGCGCCCTAACTCCGTTGTCTCGCCCATGCTGTCAGAAATCCCCTGCGAGACTATGGTTGCTTGAGCCCATGGCAGCCGCGTTTGAAGGGCGGATTATGTCTGCCCAACTCCGATGCCCCCTCAGGTCTTAATGGGAGACAAAGGGAAATCCGAGACAGGGTGATAACAAGGGGCCCTCTGACTAAACAACCAGGCCAGGGGCTACAAGAAACTAAAAACTAGAATATGTGCGGAAAAACCGCCAGGGAAAAGGACAACCAAAATATCCACTTGTCCACTCTCCTACCCGGCACCGCCGAGTTCCGGAGAGGACTTGTGGAAGCGGAACCCTCCGCAAATGCTCCGAAACAGAATATAAAGAAAAAGCAGCTGAGCCGCAACATACGGCAGAGCCGTAACTCACGAACACCACACGATATTCTCTGGTGCTCGTTGAGGACAACAGGGGACCAAACGACTTCTTGGGATGAGATGACAACTCCAAGATACAGAACTTCTGAGGACAGGAATGACCGGATACAGCAGGACAGGAACAGACGTTCAGCAAACCAAGGCAGCATGCAGGAAGCTATTACCGGCGTCTGTGTGCAGCACTGGGCAGGTATTTAGCAGGGAGTCCTCCAATCAGCTGTTCAGAGCCTGATTGGTATTAATGCCGTGCAGCTGCCTTGCTGCACGGCCAGAAGACAAGTGTGTGTGCAATTAGACCCTGCAACGGGGAACGCGGTCTGCCCGTGGCGTCCCTGTTGCTAGGGTCCGTGCGGCTCAGCGCGCCCAGCGTCTAGCGTTGCTAGGAAGCCAGCGGCTGAACGCGCACGGCGTCCCTAGTTGCTAGGCGCCGGGCCGCGTGGACATTGCGGACCCCGGCGCCTAACAGTACCCCCCCCCCTTGAGGAGGGGTCAAGGAACCCCTAAAGCCAGGTTTCTGAGGAAATTCCCGAAAAAATGCCCTCTTGAGTCTAGGGGCATGAAGATCCTTATCTAGGACCCAAGGCCTTTCCTCCGGACCATAGCCTTTCCAGTGTACTAAAAAATAAAGCCGACCCCGGGACAATTTGGAATCAAGAACTTTCTCTACCAAGAACTCCTGTTGTCCCTGTACATCCACTGGAGATCTACCCTGAGAGATCCTCCGAGGAAATCTACTGAAAGAAACGTATTGTTTCAACAGGGAACAGTGAAACGTATTTCCAATCTTGAGAGATCTTGGTAAACGTAGCCGAAAGGCAACTGGGTTGACTCTTTTAATAATAAGAAATAACAATAAATTTGGGTCCCAGTCTAGCCGAGGATTGTCGAAGCCTGATGTTGCGAGTTGACAACCACACCTTATCTCCCACCTTAAAAGTGCAAGGACGTCGGAGCCTGTCAGAAAATTTCTTCTCTCGAAAGGCCGCTTTTCTGAGAGCAAGGTGCACTTTTTTCCAAATTGCTCTGAGATGGGAGGTTAAAGTCAGCGAGGAGATTGGAGAATGATGAAAAAAAGAATTAGCTCTGGGGTGAAAACCAAAAACTGAAAAGAAAGGAGACTCTTTAGTGGAGGAATGACAAGAATTATTGTAAGCAAATTCAGCCAAAGGAAGAAACTCGGACCAATCATTCTGGAGTTTGTCTGAATACAAGCGCAGATATTGTTTCAATGACTGGTTAACTCGTTCGGTTTGCCCGTTGGATTGTGGGTGGTAACCGGATGTTAACGACAGTTTCATCTTTAATGAAGCACAAAAACATTTCCAGAATTGTGCGACGAATTGTGGACCCCGATCAGAAACAATATCAGTGGGCAACCCATGAAGCCTGAACACATGGCGGAGGAACAAAACTGCCAACCCTTGAGCAGAAGGCAATCGGGGAAGAGCAATAAAATGAGCCATTTTACTAAAACGGTCCACTACCACCCATATGACTCGGAATCCGGCTGAAAGGGGAAGGTCAACCACAAAATCCATGGAAATATGAGACCATGGCCTGAGAGGGACACTTAAGGGCATAAGTTGCCCTATAGGCAAGGAACAGGGAACCTTATGCTGTGCACAAACCTGACATGAATAAACAAATTCCTTAACGTCTTTAGAAATACTAGGCCACCATACTGAGCGAGAGACTAACTCCAATGTTTTAATGATTCCCAGATGCCCTGAAACTTTGTTGTCATGGAATTCAGTCAAAACAGTAGCTCTCAAAAATTCAGGAACGTAAAGACGACCAGCAGGAGTAAATCTAGGAGCTTGATGTTGAAGTTGGTTTAACTGGGTAAATAAATCCTGTGTGAGGCCTGCCCGGATGACCGAAGATGGAAGTATTGGGGTAACAACAGGATTGTTATTGTGAACCGGAAGAAAGCTACGTGACAGGGCATCAGCTTTAGTATTCTTGGAACCAGGCCTGAAAGTGATTATAAATTTGAAACGAGTAAAAAATAATGCCCAACGTGCCTGCCGGGCATTAAGCCGTTTAGCTGATTCAATGTATTGCAGGTTCTTATGGTCAGTCAATACCGAAATAGTATGCTTCGCTCCTTCCAGCCAATGCCTCCACTCCTCAAAAGCCCACTTTACCGCCAGTAACTCCCGATTACCAACGTCATAATTGGATTCAGCGGAGGAGAACTTCCTGGACATAAAGGCACAAGGATGTAAGTCCAAAGACACCGGATCCTTTTGAGAAAGGACAGCCCCCACTCCAACCTCTGAGGCATCAACCTCCACAACAAAGGGCAATTCCGGATTAGGATGTCTGAGGACTGGAGCTGAGACAAAGGCTTGTTTCAGAGCCCGGAAGGACAACTCAGCTTCATGCGACCAGTTGGTAGGATCCGCTCCTTTCTTTGTCAGAGCCACAATGGGAGCAACCAGGTCAGAAAAAGAATGAATGAACCTCCTATAATAATTCGCAAACCCTAAAAAGCGCTGAATTGCTTTTAAATTGGTGGGTTGCGCCCAATTAAGGATGGCCTGAAGCTTCTTAGGTTCCATGGAAAATCCCTGAGGGGAAATTATGTACCCTAAAAAAGATACTTTCGTGACGTGAAATTCACACTTCTCCAGCTTGGCATATAAACGATTCTCACGTAACTTTTGAAGAACCAGACGCACCTGGGTGATATGTTGTTCCATCGATTCAGAAAAAATCAAGATGTCGTCTAAATAAACAACCACAAATTTCCCTAGGAAGTCACGGAGCACATCGTTAATGAGGTCTTGAAAAACTGCTGGAGCATTAGACAGGCCGAACGGCATCACCAGGTATTCGTAGTGACCCGACTGAGTACTGAAAGCCGTCTTCCACTCATCTCCAGATTTAATTCGGATGAGGTTGTAAGCTCCTCTCAGGTCAATTTTAGAAAAAAATCACAGCAGAACGTAACTGATCAAAGAGTACAGAAATCAACGGCAAAGGATAAGTGTTTTTGACTGAGATTTTATTCAAGGCTCTAAAATCTATGCATGGTCTAAGCGAGCCATCCGTTTTCTTCACAAAGATAAAACCAGCACGTAAAGGGGATTTTGATGGTCTGATAAAACCTTTCTGTAAGCTCTCCTGAACATAGTCATTCATAGCCGAAGTTTCTGGCCCGGACAATGCATATAATCTCCCCTTTGGCAATGCGGCACCAGGGATTAGCTCAATAGCACAATCATAAGGCCGATGGGGAGGCAGAATGTCCGCATTGCCTTTGGAGAATACATCGGCAAACTCCTGGTATTCCACAGGAATGAGTTCTGGAATGATAGCTGCTACTCTAACTGGAAACGAAATACATTCCTTAGCACAAAAAGTACCCCATTGTGAAATCTCCCCGGACCGCCAATCAATGGTGGGATTATGGAAGGCCAGCCAAGGGTGACCCAGAACAACTGGAACTGCTGGGCAATGTGTTAGATAGAACTCGATCTTTTCGAAATGTAAAGCTCCTACTGTAAGTACTACGGGAGGTGTACGGTGAGTAATAACCCCGTTGGAAAGCGGACTCCCATCTAAGCCATGCATGGTGACACACCTACCCAATGGTAACTGAGGAATGCCTAAGGCCTTAGCCCAAGTTAAATCCATAAAGTTTCCTGCAGCTCCACTGTCAACAAAAGCCGACACCAAAGAACTGAGGCTGTCAAAGGAAACCTTAACTGGAACTAAAAGAGAGTTATTCGAGGAGATAAGCTGCAGACCTAGGTGAACCCCCTCACAATTCACCTGGTCAAAGCGTTTCCCGACTTGTTCGGACAGTTACGAGCAAAATGTCCCTTACCACCACAGTACAAACAAAGACCGGAATTTTGCCTTCTGGTCCTTTCCTCAGGAGACAGCCGGGAGAGACCCATCTGCATGGGCTCCTCGACGTCTTCTGGAATGGAATAAACACAAGGACTTGACCTTACAGATGTTCCTCTTTCAGCTCTCCGCTCTCTGAGACGACGATCAATCTTAATAGAAAGCTCCATGAGTTTATCAAGAGTCTCAGGAGCGGGGTACTGGAGGAGACTGTCTTTAATAGACTCTGATAAGCCGAGGCGAAACTGACTGCGCAGGGCTGGGTCATTCCAGCCACAGTCGTTCGACCAACGGCGAAACTCAGTACAATAAACCTCTGCAGGATTTCTACCTTGTTTGAGAGCGCGCAGCTGACTTTCAGCGGACGCCTCTCTATCTGGGTCATCATACAAAAGCCCTAAAGATTTAAAGAAAGCATCTACTGACAACAACGCAGGATCCTCTGCTCTTAAACCGAATGCCCAGGTCTGAGGATCCCCCTGGAGTAAAGAAATAATAATCCCAACCCGCTGAGATTCAGTACCAGAGGAAGTAGGTCTTAAACGAAAATAAAGTTTACAGGACTCTTTAAAATTAAAAAAATCTTTTCTATCACCAGAAAAACGGTCGGGCAAATGCATCTTTGGTTCAGGGACCACCTTTGGGGAGGCTCGCAAAAGATCTTCCTGCGACCTCACCCGAAGAGAAAGATCCTGAACCATCTGAGTAAGTTCTTGAATCTGATTGACTAAGAGCTGGCCAGGATTTGGCCCTAAAGCTGTCGGATTCATGCGGCCAAAAAACTTTAACAAAAACTGAATGAGAGGAAAAAATTAAAGCCCTGTATAATTTTAATTTTTTGGTTTGGCCGGTAATAATGTTATGATTCCAGCACTCTGGTCTGAGGAGATCTTTTGCGAGGACCGGAGCACTGGAACGAAATGCTGGGGAAGGGAGCGGGAATGGAAAATAGCCCCTTGCGCCCTAACTCTGTTGTCTCGCCCGTGCTGTCAGAAATCCCCTGCGAGACTATGGTTGCTTGAGCCCATGGCAGCCGCGTTTGAAGGGCGGATTATGTCTGCCCAACTCCGATGCCCCCTCAGGTCTTAATGGGAGACAAAGGGAAATCCGAGACAGGGTGATAACAAGGGGCCCTCTGACTAAACAACCAGGCCAGGGGCTACAAGAAACTAAAAACTAGAATATGTGCGGAAAAACCGCCAGGGAAAAGGACAACCAAAATATCCACTTGTCCACTCTCCTACCCGGCACCGCCGAGTTCCGGAGAGGACTTGTGGAAGCGGAACCCTCCGCAAATGCTCCGAAACAGAATATAAAGAAAAAGCAGCTGAGCCGCAACATACGGCAGAGCCGTAACTCACGAACACCACACGATATTCTCTGGTGATCGTTGAGGACAACAGGGGACCAAACGACTTCTTGGGATGAGATGACAACTCCAAGATACAGAACTTCTGAGGACAGGAATGACCGGATACAGCAGGACAGGAACAGACGTTCATCAAACCATGGCAGCATGCAGGAAGCTATTACCGGCGTCTGTGTGCAGCACTGGGCAGGTATTTAGCAGGGAGTCCTCCAATCAGCTGTTCAGAGCCTGATTGGTATTAATGCCGTGCAGCTGCCTTGCTGCACGGCCAGAAGACAAGTGTGTGTGCAATTAGACCCTGCAACGGGGAACGCGGTCTGCCCGTGGCGTCCCCGTTGCTAGGGTCCGTGCGGCTCAGCGCGCCCGGCGTCTAGCGTTGCTAGGAAGCCGGCGGCTGAACGCGCACGGCGTCCCTAGTTGCTAGGCGCCGGGCCGCGCGGACATTGCGGACCCCGGCGCCTAACAGTCCTCAATTCTGCTCTGTCCATATGGAAGATCAGATAGGGGCTTTTACAGGACAAAGCCGCCAATTCTGACACCCGCCTAGCCGAAGCCAAGGCCAAAAGCATGACCACTTTCCACGTGAGATATTTTATTTCCACGGTCTGAAGTGGCTCAAACCAATGTGATTTTTGGAAATCCAACACAACGTTGAGATCCCAAGGTGCCACCGGGGGCACAAAAGGGGGCTGAATGTGCAGCACTCCCTTAACAAACGTCTGAACTTCAGGCAGTGAAGCCAGTTCTTTTTGAAAGAAAATAGACAGGGCCGAAATCTGGACTTTTATGGAACCCAATTTTAGGCCCATAGTCACTCCTGACTGTAGGAAGTGCAGAAAACGACCCAGCTGAAATTCTTCTGTGGGGGCCTTCATAACCTCACACCAAGCAACATATTTTCGCCATATGCGGTGATAATGCTTTGCTGTCACATCTTTCCTAGCTTTTATCAGCGTAGGAATGACTTCAACCGGAATGCCCTTTTCCATCAGGATCCGGCGTTCAACCGCCATGCCGTGAAACGCAGCCGCCGTAAGTCTTGGAACAGACAGGGCCCCTGCTGTAGCAGGTCCTGTCTGAGAGGCAGAGGCCAAGGGTCCTCTGAGATCATTTCTTGCAGTTCCGGGTACCAAGTCCGTCTTGGCCAATCCGGAACGATGAGTATAGTTCTTACTCCTCTCTTTCTTATTATCCTCAGCACCTTTGGTATGAGAGGAAGAGGAGGGAACACATAAACCGACTGGTACACCCACGGTGACACTAGAGCGTCCACAGCTATTGCCTGAGGGTCCCTTGACCTGGCACAATATCTTTTTAGCTTTTTGTTTAGGCGGGACGCCATCATGTCCACCTGTGGCCATTCCCAACGGTTTACAATCAGTTGGAAGACTTCTGGATGAAGTCCCCACTCTCCCGGGTGGAGGTCGTGCCTGCTGAGGAAGTCTGCTTCCCAGTTGTCGACTCCTGGAATAAACACTGCTGACAGTGCTATCACGTGATTTTCCGCCCATCGGAGAATCCTTGTGGCTTCTGCCATCGCCATCCTGCTTCTTGTGCCGCCCTGTCGGTTTACATGGGCGACCGCCGTGATGTTGTCTGACTGAATCAGCACCGGCTGGTTTTGAAGCAGGGGTCTTGCCTGACTTAGGGCATTGTAAATGGCCCTTAGTTCCAGAATATTTATGTGTAGGGAAGCCTCCTGACTCAACCATTGTCCTTGGAAGTTTCTTCCCTGAGTGACTGCCCCCCAACCTCGGAGGCTTGCATCCGTGGTCACCAGGACCCAGTCCTGTATGCCAAATCTGCGGCCTTCTAGAAGATGAGCACTCTGCAGCCACCACAGCAGAGACACCCTGGCCCTCGGGGGCAGGGTGATCAGGCGATGCATCTGAAGATGCGATCCGGACCACTTGTCTAACAGATCCCACTGAAAGATCCTTGCATGGAATCTGCCGAATGG
The DNA here is from genome assembly GCF_028390025.1 of Pseudophryne corroboree. Classification (NCBI taxonomy): domain Eukaryota; kingdom Metazoa; phylum Chordata; class Amphibia; order Anura; family Myobatrachidae; genus Pseudophryne; species Pseudophryne corroboree. The sequence continues at coordinate 734,954,233 of NC_086446.1, forward strand.
AATTGCCTCGTAAGAAGCTACCATCTTTCCCAGGACTCGCGTGCAGTGATGCACCGACACCTGTTTTGGTTTTAGGAGGTCTCTGACCAGCGATGACAACTCCTTGGCCTTCTCCTCCGGGAGAAACACCTTCTTCTGTTCTGTGTCCAGAATCATACCCAGGAACAGCAGACGCGTCGTAGGAACCAGCTGCGACTTTGGAATATTCAGAATCCAGCCGTGCTGTTGTAGCACTTCCTGAGATAGTGCTACTCCGACCAACAACTGCTCCCTGGACCTCGCCTTTATAAGGAGATCGTCCAAGTATGGGATAATTATAACTCCCTTCTTTCGAAGGAGTATCATCATTTCGGCCATTACTTTGGTAAATACCCGCGGTGCCGTGGACAGACCAAACGGCAACGTCTGGAATTGGTAATGGCAGTCTTGTACCACAAAACGGAGGTACACCTGGTGAGGTGGGTAAATGGGGACATGCAGGTAAGCATCCTTGATGTCCAGTGATACCATGTAATCCCCTTCTTCCAGGCTTGCAATAACCGCCCTGAGCGATTCCATTTTGAACTTGAACCTCCTTATATAAGTGTTCAAGGATTTCAAATTTAGAATGGGTCTCACCGAACCGTCTGGTTTCGGTACCACAAACATTGTGGAATAGTAACCCCGTCCCTGTTGAAGGAGGGGAACTTTTATTATCACCTGCTGGAGGTACAGCTTGTGAATTGCCGCCAGCACTACCTCCCTGTCCGGGGGAGTGGCTGGCAAGGCTGATTTGAGGTAACGGCGAGGGGGAGACGTCTCGAATTCCAGCTTGTATCCCTGAGATACCACTTGTAGAACCCAGGGATCCACCTGTGAGCGAACCCACCGGTCGCTGAAGTTCCGGAGACGGGCCCCCACCGCACCTGGCTCCACCAGTGGAGCCCCAGCGTCATGCGGTGGATTTAGTGGAAGCAGGGGAGGATTTTTGTTCTTGGGAACTGGCTGTATGGTGCAGCTTTTTCCCTCTACCCCTGCCTCTGGGCAGAAAGGACGTGCCTTTAACCCGCTTGCCTTTCTGGGGCCGAAAGGACTGTACCTGATAATACGGTGCTTTCTTAGGCTGTGAGGGAACCTGAGGTAAAAATGTCGACTTCCCAGCTGTTGCTGTGGAAACGAGGTCCGAGAGACCATCCCCAAACAATTCCTCACCCTTGTAAGGCAAAACCTCCATGTGCCTTTTAGAATCCGCATCACCTGTCCACTGCCGAGTCCATAATACTCTCCTGGCAGAGATGGACATTGCATTTATTCTAGATGCCAGCCGGCAAATATCCCTCTGTGCATCTCTCATAGATAAGACTACGTCTTTAATATGCTCTATGGTTAGCAATATAGTGTCCCTGTCAAGGGAATCAATGTTATCAGACAGGGAATCAGACCACGCTGCTGCAGCACTGCACATCCATGCTGAAGCAATAGCAGGTCTCAGTATAGTACCTGAGTGTGTATATACAGACTTCAGGATAGCCTCCTGCTTTCTATCCGCAGGCTCTTTTAAGGCGGCCGTATCCTGAGACGGCAGTGCCACCTTTTTTGACAAGCGTGTGAGCGCTTTATCCACCCTCGGGGATGTCTCCCAGCGTAACCTGTCCTCTGGCGGGAAAGGGTACGCCATCAGTAACTTTTTAGAAATCACTAGTTTCTTATCGGGGGAAGCCCACGCTTCTTCACACACTTCATTCAACTCATCTGATGGGGGAAAAACCACTGGTTGCTTTTTCTCCCCAAACATAATACCCTTTTTAGTGGTACCTGGGTTAATGTCAGAAATGTGCAACACATTTTTTATTGCCGTAATCATGCAACGGATGCCCCTTGTGGATTGTGTATATGTCTCATCCTCGTCGACACTGGAATCAGACTCCATGTCGACATCTGTGTCTGCCATCTGAGGTAGCGGGCGTTTTTGAGCCCCTGATGGCCTTTGAGACGCCTGGGCAGGCAATGGCTGAGAAGCTGGCTGTCCCACGGCTGTTACGTCATCCAGCCTTTTATGTAAGGAGTTGACACTGTCGGTTAATACCTTCCACATATCCATCCACTCTGGTGTCGACCCCGCAGGGGGTGACATCACATTTATCGGCACCTGCTCCGCCTCCACATAAGCCTCCTCATCAAACATGTCGACACAGCCGTACCGACACACCGCACACACACACAGGGAATGCTCTGACTGAGGACAGGACCCCACAAAGTCCTTTGGGGAGACAGAGAGAGAGTATGCCAGCACACACCACAGCGCTATATAAACAGGGATTTACACTACACAAAGTGATTTTCCCTATAGCAGCTATAATACACAGTATTGCGCCTAAATTTAGTGCCCCCCCTCTCTTTTTTACCCTATTGAGCCTGGAAACTGCAGGGGAGAGCCTGGGGAGCGTCCTTCCAGCGGAGCTGTGAAGAGAAAATGGCGCCAGTGTGCTGAGGGAGATAGCCCCGCCCCTTTTTCGGCGGGCTTCTCCCGCTCTTTATATTAATATTATGGCAGGGGATTTTTACACATATATAGTTTATTAGACTATATTATGTGTTTTTTGCCATTTTAAGGTAATCTAATTGCAGCCCAGGGCGCCCCCCCCCCCCTTCACCCAGCGCCCTGCACCCATCAGTGACCGGAGTATGTGGTGTGCATGGGGAGCAATGGCGCACAGCTGCAGTGCTGTGCGCTACTTTAATGAAGACCGGAGTCTTCAGCCGCCGATTTCCAGGACGTTCTTCTTGCTTCTGGCTCTGCAAGGGGGACGGCGGCGCGGCTCCGGGACCGGACGACCGAGGCTGGGCCTGTGTTCGATCCCTCTGGAGCTAATGGTGTCCAGTAGCCTAGAAGCCCAAGCTAGCTGCAAGCAGGTAGGTTCGCTTCTCTCCCCTAAGTCCCTCGTAGCAGTGAATCTGTTGCCAGCAGATATCACTGAAAATAAAAAACCTAATAAATACTTTCTTTTCTAGGAGCTCAGGAGAGCCCCTAGTGTACAACCAGCTCGAGCCGGGCACAGATTCTAACTGAGGTCTGGAGGAGGGGCATAGAGGGAGGAGCCAGTGCACACCAGATAGTACCTAATCTTTCTTTTAGAGTGCCCAGTCTCCTGCGGAGCCCGTCTATTCCCCATGGTCCTTACGGAGTTCCCAGCATCCACTAGGACGTCAGAGAAAGAAGCAATCAATCTCTCCTTGCACAAATTGGATCTACAGAGGCAAGATGTCCTCCTCATCCCCGTCCAGTGTTGGGAAGGTCAGGCATCGCAACCGACACAATTGGACTCTCCTTGGGAATTTGTGATTTAGAAGAATGTACAGTTCTTTGCTGTGCTTTTGCCAGCTTAACTCTTTTAATTTTTCTAGCGGGAGGCTGAGTGCTTCCATCATCATGTGAAGCTGACCCACTAGTCATGAGGAACATAGGAGAGGGCTTTAGCCGTTCCTTGCCACTCCGTGTCGTAAATAGCATACTGACAAGTTTACGCTTCTCCTCAGACTTTTAATTTAGATTTTTGGGTCATTTTACTGAACTTTTGCTTTTTGGATTTTACATGCTCTCTACTATGACATTGGGCATCGGCCTTGGCAGACGACGTTGATGGCATTTCATCGTCTCTGCCACAGTGGCGGATCTAGACTTAACTTTTAGGGGGGGGGCGGTTTAAGAATTATGACTCCTCCCCCTAATCATAGCCCCTCCCACTTAGTAATGCCCTTCCCGTTCGCTTCTAAAATTTCCTATTGTTGCCATTACTAATAAAATGTTGCCAGTTAGTGGAAAGAACCCTGCGCACTGGTGATACAGACTGGCGAATCGCCATTCCTTTCATCAGGGGTGGTAGAGGATAAGACAGTAGGGCAATTTAAACATGCATGGGATAGACATAAGGATATCCTTACAAAGAAATAAGGATCAAATAAGGTTAGAGATAAAAATAATGTAAAAAAAAAGGGGCAGACTAGATGGGCCAAGTGGTTCTTATCTGCCGACAAATTCTATGTTTCTATAGCACACTGAATGAGCCAAAATTCACATTATAGAACACTGTATGAACTGAAATTCACATTGTAGCACACTGAATGAGCCGAAATTCACATTATAGAACACTGTATGAGCTGAAATTCACATTATAGCACACTGAATGAGCCGAAATTCACATTATAGAACACTGTATGAACTGAAATTCACATTGAGCACACTGAATGAGCCGAAATTCACATTATAGAACACTGTATGAGCTGAACTTCACATTATAGCACACTGAATGAGCCGAAATTCACATTATAGCACGCAGAATGAGCCGAAATTCACATTATAGCACACTGTATGAGCCGAAATTCACATTATAGCACACTGTATGAGCTGAAATTCACATTGTAGCACGCAGAATGAGCCAAAATTCACATTATAGCACACTGAATGAGCCAAAATTCACATTGTAGCACACTGTATGAGCTGAAATTCACATTATAGCACGCAGAATGAGCCGAAATTCACACTATAGCACACTGTATGAGCCGAAATTCACATTATAGCACGCAGAATGAGCCAAAATTCACATTATAGCACACTGTATGAGCCGAAATTCACATTATAGCACACTGTATGAGCCGAAATTCACATTACAGCACGCAGAATGAGCTGAAATTCACATTACAGTACACTGAATGAGCCAAAATAATGCAGGCACTGGGGGCAAGGGGAATCCTACCCCCTTATTAACTTATACTGGGGCAGCGAGGAAAAAAAACACAGGGGAGCCTGCCCCCTTCTTTACTCCGAGTATTGCAGGGTAAGGGCTTAAACAGTATCTCACCCCAAGCTGCGGGCCTGCGGATCTTTGTCCCATGTCTCACTGTCCGAGGTCCGCTTCTGGACTGGAGGTCCTCTGCCAGATCAGTCATGTGTCCCGCCACTCCACTCAAATGGCCGTCGAGCTGTCCCTGTCTTGGAGGGACATGGTGACATACACACTGGATCTTTGAGGGACATAGTGACAAATACGGGGGCCAGGAGAGGGATTTGGTGACAAACATACCGGGGGAGGAGGAGCATGGTGACATACACACTTGGGCCTGGGACGGTACAAGAGCAGACACACACTTTAGCTAGGAGAATTGGGGGGAGACATGGCGCACAGATACTTTAGCTAGGAGGGGAGGGGGGGGGGAAGATGTGGCACACACACACTTTAGCTAGGGGGGGGGGGAGACGTGGAACACACACACTTTAGCTAGGAGGAGGGGGGGGAGACGTGGAACACACACTTTAGCTAGGAGGGGGGACATATCATACACTTTAGTTAGGAGAAGAGGGGGAGAAATGGCACACAGACACTTTAGCTAGGAGGGGAGGGGGGAGACATGGAACACAGACACTTTAGATACGAGGGGAGACATGGCACACACACTTTAGCTAGGAGGAGAAGGAGGGGGGGGGTGGAAGATATGGCACACACACACACTTTAGCTTGGAGGGGAGAAGACATGGCATACACACACAATCAATCGCTTTAGCCTAGCTCTCTCCATGGAGTCCGTGCCCGCTCCTCCTCTGCTGCAAAATGGCGCCAGCCTGCCCCTGAATGCTTTCTCGGCATCCACTAAAGCCTACTGCGCATGACAGTGTGTGTCATTGCGCAGAGGCATCATAGGAGGAGGAGCCGCTGGGACGGGGAAGGGAGGTCTTCACTGACTGACAGCACACACTGTCTCTCGCACCCTCAGACGTCACTCTCAGCGGCAGTAGGCGGGCCGCGGCCCGGCCGGCAGTGTCAGTGGTTGCTGCCTGCCGCTCAGCCGCTGCTCGCAGCAGGTGATCGTCGCTGGCGCCGGGTCGGGCGGAATTCAGAATTTAGAAGTACTGAAATCTGAAAACCCGGCCCCGGCCATTTTTCCCGATGCAGTGCAGTGTAAGGGGGGCGTTCGCCCATTTCGCCCCTGTCTGTATCCGCCACTGCTCTGCCATGACTAGTGGCAGCAGCTTAAGCACTAGGTGGAAGTGGATCTTGATCTTTCCCTATTTTACCCTCCAAATTTTTGTTCTCCATTTTTTAATGTGTGGAATTATATGCCAGTAATATATCTGGAATTAGACGGCAGTAATGTCTGGAATTAGATACCACTAGACAGATAGCAGATACCACTGTGACTGGGATGATGATGACCTATGCACAGTGACAGGACACTACCACAGCACCCTACAGCAGCAAGATGCAGCACAAGACACTGAGCACTGACCAGTGATACTGAGCTCTGATGATACTACTGAGAACTGACACTGAGCAGCACGATTAGCACAAGACACTGTACTAGTATTAGTAATGTAGTATTACTGAGCACCACAAGACAATGAGCAGTGATACTGAGCACTGATGATACTACTGAGAACCGACACTGAGCAGCACGATGCAGCACAAGACACTGTACTAGTAGTATTAGGAATGTAGTATTACTGAGCACCACGATGCAGCACAAGACAATGAGCAGTGATACTGAGCACTGATGATACTACTGAGAACTGACACTGAGCAGCACGATGCAGCACAAGACACTGTACTAGTATTAGTAATGTAGTATTACTGAGCACCACGATGCAGGGACATGCAGTCAGGGGAGGCAGTGCCTCCCCTGTCATTAATGATTACAATAATACAAGGATACTTATGACACATTCTGTGTCATAAGTATATGCTTTATATTATTATAATCATTTTTACAGTGTAATAACAGGCTTAAATTATTTTCGGAGGCACAGAGAGCAGTGCCTCCTGCTGCCAATACTAAAGGGTCGGAAGCGGGGGGCGGGGCTAAGCAACGGGCAGTAAAAAGCCCATTTAAAAAGCGCTGTAAGCGGCACTAGTGTGAGTGCCTCAGTGACAGGGGCGTGCTTTCAGCCCATATGAAAGCATGTCCCTGTCACTGAGGCATATATGATTGGCCACCATATTTCCCTGGGGTCCAGCCCACCTTCACTGGAACGGACTCCTTATTGGAGGCCCCTGCACTGCTCACCTCTCATTGATTGCCGCTCTCACTGCCGCCAGGATTAGTGTGACGCAAAGGTAAGTGCTGGCATCACACTTAGGGGGCACCGCAGCCCGACATACAGTACTTGAGCCGCCGCCACCATCCACGGAACTACGTATTCCTCCCCGCCACAGGTCAGTGCCCCCGCCCGTGTAGTCGCAGCGCAGCCAGAGAGCCGGCCAGTGTGTATAACCAGCCACCCCCCGTTGCCATGCTGAGCGCTGCTGTGCACTGACCATGGGCTGCCCTGCGCTATGTGTTTCAGAGAGCAGGGCAGCCCATGGTCAGTACACAGCAGCGCTTGAAATGGAGATTTGCGCATTGTGTGTATAAGGGGGGGTTTGTGGGGTGTCAGTGCTGCGGGACAGGGGCCATTCTGTGGGGTGCCAGTGCTGCGGGACAGCCGTTCTATGGGGTGCCAGTGCTGCAGGACAGGGGCCATTCTGTGGGGTGCCAGTGCTGCAGGACAGGGGCCATTCTGTGGGGTGCCAGTGCTGCAGGACAGGGGCCATTCTGTGGGGTGCCAGTGCTGCAGGACAGGGGCCATTCTGTGGGGTGCCAGTGCTGCGGGACAGGGGCCATTCTGTGGGGTGCCAGTGCTGCAGGACAGGGGCCATTCTGTGGGGTGCCAGTGCTGCGGGACAGGGGCCATTCTGTGGGGTGCCAGTGCTGCAGGACAGGGAACATTCTGTGGGGTGCCAGTGCTGCAGGACAGGGGCCATTCTGTGGGGTGCCAGTGCTGCGGGACAGGGGCCATTCTGTGGGGTGCCAGTGCTGCGGGACAGGGGCCATTCTGTGGGGTGCCAGTGCTGCGGGACAGGGGCCATTTTGTGGGGTGCCAGTGCTGCGGGACAGGGGCCATTCTGTGGGGTGCCAGTGCTGCGGGACAGGGGCCATTCTGTGGGGTGCCAGTGCTGCAGGACAGGGGCCGTTCTGTGGGGTGCCAGTGCTGCAGGACAGGGGCCATTCTGTGGGGTGCCAGTGCTGCGGGACAGCCGTTCTGTGGGGTGCCAGTGCTGCAGGACAGGGGCCGTTCTGTGGGGTGCCAGTGCTGCAGGACAGGGGCCATTCTGTGGGGTGCCAGTGCTGCGGGACAGGGGCCATTCTGTGGGGTGCCAGTGCTGCGGGACAGGGGCCATTCTGTGGGGTGCCAGTGCTGCGGGACAGGGGCCATTCTGTGGGGTGCCAGTGCTGCAGGACAGGGGCCATTCTGTGGGGTGCCAGTGCTCCGGGACAGGGGCCATTCTGTGGGGTGCCAGTGCTGCAGGACAGGGAACATTCTGTGGGGTGCCAGTGCTGCAGGACAGGGGCCATTCTGTGGGGTGCCAGTGCTGCGGGACAGGGGCCATTCTGTGGGGTGCCAGTGCTGCGGGACAGGGGCCATTCTGTGGGGTGCCAGTGCTGCGGGACAGGGGCCATTCTGTGGGGTGCCAGTGCTGCGGGACAGGGGCCATTCTGTGGGGTGCCAGTGCTGCAGGACAGGGGCCGTTCTGTGGGGTGCCAGTGCTGCAGGACAGGGGCCATTCTGTGGGGTGCCAGTGCTGCGGGACAGCCGTTCTGTGGGGTGCCAGTGCTGCAGGACAGGGGCCGTTCTGTGGGGTGCCAGTGCTGCAGGACAGGGGCCATTCTGTGGGGTGCCAGTGCTGCGGGACAGGGGCCATTCTCTGGGGTGCCAGTGCTGCGGGACAGGGGCCATTCTCTGGGGTGCCAGTGCTGCGGGACAGGGGCCATTCTGTGGGGTGCCAGTGCTGCGGGACAGGGGCCATTCTGTGGGGTGCCAGTGCTGCGGGACAGAGTCTGGTCTGTGGGGTGCCAGTGCTACAGAGTCCGGCCTGTGGGGTGTCAGTGCTGTGGGGTCTGGACTGTGAGGTTTCAGTGCTACGGGACAGGCTCCATGGGGGGTGATTACTGCATATGTGCTGGGGTGTAAAAAAGGGGGGGGGGGTAGGATCATCCCTGTGTGTCTGCTGGGGTATAAGGGGAGGGGTGATTACTGTGTGTATGCCAGGGTATAAGGGCATCAGCCGATTACTACCACTGTCTCGATCAACCGGCCTGCAGCTGTTATCCCACCTCCATGCTTCCAGGCAGACCCTCCACTGCTCTCCTTAACCCCGGGCACCTCTGATGCCCAGACCCTGGCTGCTGCTACTCCCCAGGCTTCGCGGGCATTGGTGGTGGCATTTGACTGGGAATTAGCTGTTGGGGCGGTAGCTGGCGGTGACTTAACAGGCATTGGCAGCTAGCATGGGCAGCAGTACAGTAGCGGGCACTGGCAGCGGCCATAGCGGCGGTGGTAACGGGCATGCCTCACCAGCCACTGACCTCACCGCACGCCACTGCCACGATGCAGCACAAGACAATGAGCAGTGATACTGAGCACTGATGATACTACTGAGCACTGATACTGAGCAGCACGATGCAGCACAAGACACTGTACTAGTATTAGGAATGTAGTATTACTGAGCACCACGATGCAGCACAAGACAATGAGCAGTGATACTGAGCGCTGATGATACTACTGACACCTGACACTGAGCAGCACGATGCAGCACAAGACACTGTACTAGTATTAGTAATCTAGTATTACTGAGCACCACGATGCAGCACAAGAAAATGGCCCTCATTCCGAGTTGTTCCTTCGCAAGCTGCTTTTAGCAGCTTTGCACACGCTAAGCCGCCGCCTACTGGGAGTGAATCTTAGCTTATCAAAATTGCGAACGAAAGATTCGCAATATTGCGAAAAGACTTCTCTGTGCAGTTTCTGAGTAGCTCGAGACTTACTCTGCCAGTGCGATCAGTTCAGTCAGTTTCGTTCCTGGTTTGACGTCACAAACACACCCAGCGTTCGCCCAGACACTCCTCCGTTTCTCCAGCCACTCCCGCGTTTTTCCCAGAAACTGTAGCGTTTTTTCACACACTCCCATAAAACGGCCAGTTTCCGCCCAGAAACACCCACTTCCTGTCAATCACACTACGATCACCAGAACGAAGAAAAAACCTCGTAATGCCGTGAGTAACATACCTAACTGCATAGCAAATTTACTTGGCGCAGTCGCAGTGCGAACATTGCGCATGCGCAATAAGCGGAAAATCGCTGCGATGCGAAGAAATTTACCGAGCGAACAACTCGGAATGACCACCATTGAGCAGTGATACTGAGCACTGATGATACTACTGAGCACTGATACTGAGCACTGATGATACTACTGAGGGAACTGACACTGAGCAGCACAAGACACTGTACTAGTATTATTGAGCAGCACAAAAGCACTCTGGAATTGTCACCCCCCAGATACCACTGTGACTGGAATGATGATGACCGATGTACAGTCACAGGACTCTACTACCACAGCACCCTACAGCAGCAAGCTGCAGCACATGAGAGACACTGTACTAGTATTACTGAGCAGCAATAAGCACTGATACTGAGCACTGATACTGAGAACTGACACTGAGAGAACGTAGCCACGTCCTCTCTGTACCCTCTACAATGCCTGAGTGAAAATGGCGGCGACGCGCGGGTCTTTATATGGAATCCGAATCTCGAGAGAATCCGGCAGCGGGATGATGACGTTTTGCCACTTTCTGGTTTTCCGAGTCAGGCGGGAATAACCGAGCTGGGCTCGGACCTGTGTTTGACACGTGGAGTATGCGGGGGTTCGGTTCTCGGCGAACCGAACCCGCTCATCTCTAATTATAACCTATAATATTCATTTCCACTCATTTCCAGTCTATTCTGAACACCTCACAATTTTGTTTTTAGGACAAAAGGTTGCACCGAGGTAGCTGGATAACTAAGCTAAGCGTCGCAAGTGGGCGGCACAAAGACCTGGCCCATCTAGGAGTGACACTGCAGTGGCATACAGGATGGCAGTTTTAAAAACTAGGCCCCAAAGAACACATAATGCAAAGAAAAAAATAAGAGGCACAAGATGGAATTGTCTTGGGCCCTCCCACACACCCTTATGTTGTTTAAACAAGACATGCACAGTTTAATAAACCCATCATTTCAGTGACAGGTGGTCCCCCTGGAAAAGCTTGCCAAGTTCTTAGAATCATAGCTAGCTACAAACATACCACCTCCTTCTTTGATGACTTTTCACATTATGAGAAGAGTCAAGAGAAAGAGGACAGTGTCAAGAAGGTGATTAAAAATTAGAGGCACACGCAATCAGGAACAACACACAGGCTTTCACCTCCACTCCTACAGTATATTGGTGTGGAACGGAAAGGACTTCAACCAAGCAAATATATAATTACCACATTACTAGACACACTGAAAAACTAGGGGCCAAAGACTCAGAATTTGTACCCCCTTTTTCATTTTCAGGGATTAAGATAATCTCAGATTTAATGCTGGGATGCAAATAAAGTGGTGTATACCACAGGATCAAGATTGGATATTTTCCCCTCCACGGAGTCTGGAGACTTATTTTGTGAACATCTTTTATTGCATTTTTATTTACATATTTTGTGGCAGATGCCTTATTTTCATTTTTGACAGCTCCCAGTTACACGCATGTGAGCATACCTGTGTGTCCCAGTTACACGCATGTGAGCATACCTGTGTGTCCCAGTTACACGCATGTGAGCATACCTGTGTGTCCCAGTTACATGCTTGTGAGCATACCTGTGTGTCCCAGTTACATGCTTGTGAGCATACCTGTGTGTCCCAGTTACATGCTTGTGAGCATACCTGTGTGTCTTGTTTATTTTTTTCATATTTTATTTTTAAATAAAGCAGCCCCTTAGATGTTTTAGCAGCCCCTCCTGAGCACCCACAGCAGCCCCAGGTGGGGCAAGTTGAGTTCGAGTGGGTTTGGTAAAGTACTAAGCAGGACTGTGCAGTGATTATTTTTGTTATTGAGCCCCTGCCCTAGTACAGTTTACCATTCTACAGTCCAAACTCATTTCATACTATAGGTAGGAATGTGGGAGGAAGCATTGCTAACCTCTGTGCCCACAGCATGCCTCAGCCTGGCAAGCCAGACATCTTCCTGGCTGTAAGCCACCATGAGACTCCATACTGGGCCTTATTCAGTAATACCCCTTTTCCACTAGCTCAAAAAACACGGGTAAATGCACGGGGGCACACATTTACCCGTGTTTTTTGTTAGTGGAAAAGGGTCAACCTGGATCAAGTGATCCAGGAATCCTACCCGGGTAGCTTACCGGGTTGAACACAAGTTCAACCCGGTAAACTGTGCAGTGTAAACGGAAGCCGTGTCGATGTGATACGGCTCCCGTTCACAGTCTATGGAAGCGCGGCGCTGGGAGATCATGTGATCTCTCAGCGCCGCCCCTGCCGCGTCGCTAGCACCGTCACCAACCCGACAATATGACGGGTTGGTGAGCACAGTGGGAAAGGGGGCTGAGCATGGGCCGCAGCTGGGTAGCACCTGTGTCAGGCTCCCGGCTGAGACCCGTGCTTAGTAGGTGGAAAAGGAGTATAACTGTTTGTGCCTCACAGGAGCTCCTGGCCCATCTAGTGCTGCAGTACAATGAAAAGCTGATGCAATGCAAGATCACTGAAACTCTGTTCTAACACTGGGAGGTCTTGCGATAACCCTACTCAGCCCTTAGGAAAAGGACCCTGTACAATAAATGCACATTTTGTAAATAAATAATACCAAAATGTGGAACATTACTAATAAATCAAAATTAAGTTAGACTAATTGGAGCCATTTATTTGAGTGAGTCCCTAACATGAAATAATTGAGAAGAACCTCTCTCTAATGCTGGGTACACAGTGCACACCAGAAGATGTAGATGAGCAGGTTCAGACAGGGCACCCCTGGAATTATATGGCAGACATATAGACATAGGTGTGTTTGGAAAATCTAGTTTTCCCTGGCAGTTGTGCTGGATTATGATTCTGTCTCTTCTGAGTCTGACTGACTTTGACCACAGTTGTGGTCTCATTAGAAAACACTTCAACAAAATTGCAATTTCCATATCCACCTTTGCGGCTATGTTTTCACAAATCTGTTTGTGATGTTGAAGCTTGTTTCATATTCTGCTCTAGGCTTTAATTTAAACCTAGGATCAATTACAGCAGCACTCCTAGAATTATACAGCATAGGCAGCACCCCTGGAGAATTACACAGCACAGCAGACAGGCAACAGCACCCCTGGATTTAAACAGCATTGGGGCAGCACCCGAGGACTGATAGTGCAGAGGGGCAGCACCACAGGAATGATGTGACAAAGAAAAGATGTGCAAGATGGAATTGTCCTTGGGTCCTCCCACCCACCCTTATGTTGTATAAACAGGATATGCACACTTTAACAAATCAATCTTTTCAGCAACAGGGTCTGCTGAAATGATTGGTTTGTTTGGGCCCCCACCAAAAAAAGAAGAAGCAATTAATCTCTCCTTGCACAAATGGATATGGGTCGTTGGGTAGACACAATTTAGGTCAACAATCATTAGATCGACTATGGAATGTCGACATGCACTAGGTCAACAGGTCAGAATGTCGACATGGGTTTTTTGACTTTTTTTGGCGTTGTTTTCTTCGTAAAGTGGCAGGGAACCCCAATTAGTGCACTGTGTCCCCTCGCATGTCTTGCTTCGCTCGCCATGCTTCCGTTACCATTCCAATTGTAGTCCACGTGGATCGTTAAGTATGAAAAAAATCCCAAAAATAAATTACAAAAAAAAAAATTGTCGCCCGTTTTACCTGTCGACCCAGTTCATGTCGACCTAATGACCATGTCGACATTTTGACCATGTCGACCTGATGCATTTCGACCTTCGGTGGTCGACCTAATGACTGTCGACCTAAGCTGTGTCGTCCTAACGACCGTATCCCGCACAAACTCGCTCTACAGTGGCAAGATGTCATCCTCATCCTCAGACCCCCCCCATCCTCACAAAGAAATATTAAAACAAACCACATCATTTAGGTGTCAGTGGACTGCTTACGCTATTACCCAATGTTTCTGAACCTGACAATGACTTATGAAGAATGCGCTGCAGGTGACGTATAAGGGAGGATGTTCCTAGGTGGTTATCGTCCTAACCCCTACTTATTGTGGCTTGACAAAGGCAACACATGGCTTGACACCTGCTGTGCAGATTTGTGGAGAAACAATTTCAGAATCCTCATCGTCAACTTCCTCCTCAGTGTCAGCTACATCAATATCCTCCTCATCCTGGTGTACTTCTACAGTGACATCCTCAATATCAATAACTGGACTGGCAGTGCTCCTCCCAGCACTTGTAGGGGGCGTGCAAGTGGTGGTAGGAGCCTCCTCTTCCCATATAGTCTTGGGAAGGTCAGGCCTAGACATCGCAACCGCGGACACACTTGGACTCTCCTTGGGGTTTGTGATATCTCTGAACGCACAGTTGTTTTTTCCTGTGATTTAACAAGCTTTATTTTTTTAATTTTTGAGAGAGAGGAGGACTTCCATCTTCATGAGAATCTGAACCACCAGTCATGAACATAGGCCAAGGCTTTAGCCTTTTCTTGCCACTTCATGTCATGAATGGCATATTGTCAATTTTACGTTTCTTATCAGATAATTTCTTTTTTTTGGTCCTTAATTTTTGGTTCTTGGATTTTACATGCCCTCTATGACATTGGGCATCAGCCTTAGCAGACGACGTTGATTGAATTGCATCGTCAATGTCGTGACTGGTGGCAGCAGCAGCTTCAGCACTAGTACTAGGAACTGGAAGTGATTGCTGATCTTTCACTATTTTTTCATCCAAATTTGTGTTCTCCATTTCATAGGACAGCACCCCTTTATTATTACAGCATACAGAACAGTGCCCCTTTACAGTGCCCCTTTATTTTCACAGCACCCCTGAATTTTTACAGCATATAAGACAGGGCCAGTGTACATTTATTTTCACAGCACCCCTGTATTTTTACAGCATACAGGACAGTGCCAGCTCCCCTGTATTTTCACAACACCCCTGTAATTTTACAGCATACAAGACAGGGCCAGTGTACCTTTATATTCACTTCACCCCTGTATTTTTACAGCATACAGGACAGGGCCAGTGTACATTTATATTTACAGCACCCCTGTATTTTTATAGCATGCAGGACAGGGCCAGTGTACATTTATATTCACAGCACCCCTGTATTTTTACAGCATACAGGACAGGGCCAGTGTAAATTTATTTTCACAGCACCCCTGTATTTTTGCAGCATACAAGACAGGGCCAGTGTACATTTATTTTCACTGCACCCCTGAATTTTACAGCATACAAGACAGGGCCAGTGTGCATTTATTTTCACTGCACCCCTGAATTTTTACAGCATACAAGACAGGGCCAGTGTACATTTATTTTCACTGCACCCCTGAATTTTTACAGCATACAAGAAAGGGCCAGTGCACATTTATTTTCACTGCACCCCTGAATTTTTACAGCATACAAGACAGGGCCAGTGTACATCTATTTTCACAGCACCCCTGAATTTTTACAGCTTACAAGACAGTGCCAGCACCATTGGCGGATCCAGGGGAGGGGGGCACTCGGGCCCGTGCCCCCCTGTTGTTACCCAGGAATTGATGTTGGGGATACAAAACATAAAAAACCGCCGGGTCCCGACTCCCTCATTACGCGCTGTGAGCCGCAGCGCTGTCCTGTGCTGTCAATCAGTCCGGTGGGAGGGACGGAACGGAGGGAGGAACTTGGAAGAGGCTGAGACCATGAACAGTGTGATCTCCTGCCCTCCCCTCCTCCTCTGCTCCGCATGCTTTCCCCCCACGATTAACTCTGCTGCTGTACCTGAGGTGGGGGCAGTTCAGTCCCTGGTCCCCAGGCTGGATCCAGCCGCTCTCCCCGCTGATTCCCCTCTTCTCCCTCCTCAACCATGCGGCCGACCCCCTCCGCGTTTTCCGCTCCCCCTGGACACATCCTGTGACTCCATGCTGGCGGCGTTGTGGCCTCATGCGGATCGGACTATACCCCCCGGCCTGACAGCGCTGCTGCTGGCAGTGTTCATGGTAAGCGGTGGGGGCCTGGTCCCTGGAGGGTGTTGTGGTGGGGTTTCTGGCTGCACTCTCTCCTGCCTCTCTGTCCCTACCCCCTGGTGCCTCTGTCCCTACCCCCTGGTGCCTTTGTCCCTACCCTCTGGTGCCTCTGTCCTCACCCCCTGGTGCCTCTGTCCCTACCCCCTGGTGCCTCTGTCCCTACTCCCTGGTGCCTCTGTCCTCACCCCCTGGTGCCTGTCTCTACCCCCTGGTGCCTCTGTCCCTACCCCCTGGTGCCTCTGTCCCTACCTACTGGTGCCTCTGTCCCTACCCTGGTGCCTCTGTCCCTACCCCCTGGTGCCTCTGTCCCTACATACTGGTGCCTCTGTCCTTACCCCCTGGTGCCTCTGTCCCTACCCCCTGGTGCCTCCGTCCCTACCCCCTGGTGCCTCCGTCCCTACCTACTGGTGCCTCTGTTCCTACCCCTTGGTGCCTCTGTCCCTACCCCCTGGTGCCTCTGTCCCTACCCCCTTGTGCCTCTGTCCCTACCTCCTGGTGCCTCCGTCCCTACCCCCTGCAGCCTCTGTCCCTACCCCCTGCTGCCTCCGTCCCTACCCCCTGCTGCCTCCGTCTCTACCCCCTGGTGCCGGCTCCGTCCCTACCCCCTGGTGCCTTTCTCTGTCCCTACCCCCTGGTGCCTCTCTTTGTACCTATTCCCTGGTGCCTCTCTCTGTCCCTACCCCCTGGTGCTTCTCTTTGTACCTATTCCCTGGTGCCTCTGTCCCTACCCCCTGGTGCCTCTGTCCCTACATACTGGTGCCTCTGTCCCTACCCCCTGGTGCCTCTGTCCCTACCCCCTGGTGCCTCCGTCCCTACCCCCTGGTGCCTCCGTCCCTACCTACTGGTGCCTCTGTTCCTACCCCCTGGTGCCTCTGTCCCTACCCCCTGGTGCCTCTGTCCATACCCCCTTGTGCCTCCGTCCCTACCCCCTGCAGCCTCCGTCCCTACCCCCTGCTGCCTCCGTCTACCCCCTGGTGCCGGCTCCGTCCCTACCCCCTGGTGCCTCTCTCTGTCCCTACCCCCTGGTGCCTCTCTTTGTACCTATTCCCTGGTGCCTCTCTCTGTCCCTACCCCCTGGTGCCTCTCTTTGTACCTATTCCTTGGTGCCTCTGTCCCTACCCCCTGGTGCCTCTGTCCCTACTCCTTGCTCTCTCTGTCCCTATTCCCTGGTGCCTCTCTCTGTCCCTGCTACCTCTGTCCCTATTCTCTGGTGCCTCTCTCTGTCCCTACTCCCTGCTACCTCTGTCGCTACTCCCTAGTACCATATAAAACGTGTATAACATGCTCTACCTGGCGCAATGTGTATAGAACACTAACTGGTGCAATGTGTGTAACGTGCTCTAGCTGGTGCAGTGTGTATAACGTTTTCTACCTGGCGCAATCTATATAACGTGTTCTACCTGGCGCAATCTATATAACATGTTCTACATGGCGCAATCTATATAACGTGCTCTACCTGGCGCAATCTGTATAACGTGCTCTACCTGGCGCAATCTGTATAACGTGCTCTACCTGGCGCAGTGTGTGTAACGTGCTCTACCTGGCGCAGTGTGTATAACGTGCTCTACCTGGCGCAATCTGTATAGCGTGCTCTACCTGGTGCAGTGTGTATAACGTGTTGTAACTGGCGCAATCTGTATAACGTGTTCTACCTGGCTCTGTCTGTATAACGTGTTCTACCTGGCGCAATCTGTATAGCGTGCTCTACCTGGTGCAGTGTGTATAACGTGTTGTAACTGGCGCAGTGTGTATAACGTTCTCTACCTGGCGCAGTGTGTATAACGTGCTCTACCTGGCGCAGTGTGTATAATGTGCTCTACCTGGCGCAGTGTGTGTAACGTGCTCTACCTGGTGCAGTGTGTATAACATGCTCTACCTGGCGCAGTGTGTATAACGTGCTCTACCTGGCGCAGTGTGTATAATGTGCTCTACCTGGCGCAATGTGTATAACGTGCTCTACCTGGTGCAGTGTGTGTAACGTGCTCTACCTGGTGCAGTGTGTATAACGTGCTCTACCTGGTGCAATGTGTGTAACGTGCTCTACCTGGCGCAATGTGTAAAGGGTGTTCTAACTGGCGCAATGTGTGTAACGTGCTCTACCTGGTGCAATGTGTATATAACGGGCTCTACCTGTTTATGTGGCCATGCTCTTTCCCCATGAAGCCACACCCCTGTCCTTGGTTTGAAGTATGGCAGGGGGAGCACCAATTTACTTTCTGCCAAAGGGCACTGAAATGTCTAGTTACAGCTCTGGGGCAGAGTGTCCTGTATGCTACACAGCCCAGCAGCATTGTCACCCCTTCCTCCCCCTCGCAATAGTTTTATAGTGTCGAAATCAAGTCTGTTTTTATATTTGAATAATTAATAAGATTAATATGAACCTTCATTCCGATGGGACCCAGAAAAGGACAGATAGGACCCCAATTTTTAAAAGTGAGGGGTCCGTGGGACCCACTTTTTGGGGGGCTCAGCGCGATCACTGACACTTCTTTTTTTTTTTTTTCAAAAGGAGAACCACATTCCTTATCTGGGAGCATGCGTGCCTTAGGTGCATGTAAATATTACTATTACCGTTCCCCTATCATGGTGCCCCCCTTTCATTTTCTTCTGGATCCGCCCCTGGCCAGCACCCCTGTATTTTCACAGCATACAGGACAACAGTGCCCCTGTACAGCACAGCAGCCAGGACAGCAACACTCATGTACAGCTGCAGCACCCCTAACAGCACATGAAACACCAGTGACAGCCAGGACAGCACCCTTGAACATCACAGGGACACCGCAGTGACAGGACAGCACCCCTAGAGAGTACACACTGACCCCACCCGATGCCACCACCCACAGAGAGAGACAGGGGTCTGTCTCCCTCACTCTCCAAGTCCGGAGTGAAAATGGTAATGATGCGCGGCTCTTTATATGGAATCCAAAACCCGTGAGAATCCGACAGCGGAATGAGGACGTTTGCCTCGTTCTGGGATCTGAGTCTTGCGGGAAGTCCCGAGCCGGACTCGATTCCCGGCTCGGATCGTGAAGTTTGGAGGGGTTTGGTTCTCTGAGAACCGAACTTGCTCATCTCTAAATCCTATACTGTGCATGCTCCTCAAAAATGCATACACAATGAAGAGCCTGGGGGCTGGAAGGACGATGCAAGGATCAGGAGGGAGGGTCATACTTGCCGTGTTCAAAAGTATTCAAAAGTGTTTGGAACACCATTAACTCCAAAATAAAAGTGAGATAATACTACCTACAGCTAGAGCCTAATTCTGAATCGCATGCAAGCCACACACAATGTCAATATTCAGTTAGTTCAACGATTTTTGCAGCTGCGCATGCACAAAAAATGCAGAAGACCCCTACGGAGCATGTGTTACTCTGAGTGTACGCACGAAGGTGCTGCTGGGATCAGGTCATGTAAGCTGGGAAGGTAGGGGAGGGTGCGTAGGGGTCCGGATCAGGCATGCTGGGTGGACTTTCCCTGTGCTGGGAGTCCCCCCGCATCTCAAAGAATTTGATCGTGGATGTGCATTTTTTCGCACATCTACGATCAGGTCTGAATTACCCCCATAGTACATTAATGAGAACTGCGCACGTTATATACACACACGA
This sequence comes from Pseudophryne corroboree, assembly GCF_028390025.1. Taxonomy (NCBI): domain Eukaryota; kingdom Metazoa; phylum Chordata; class Amphibia; order Anura; family Myobatrachidae; genus Pseudophryne; species Pseudophryne corroboree. Next base: position 734,973,885 of record NC_086446.1, read on the forward strand.
TTAACCCCTCTCATGCCAACGTGGGCATATTAAGTAAGGAGGGGGCCCTTGTGCAGTCTCTATCCAGACCTCCTCCTCTCTATCCAGCAGCAGAAGCAGTACACTCACACTCTGGCACTGTAAGAGTCTACATACAGGTGCCTGGGGCAGCGGTAATGCTACCCCCAGGGCCCTGGGTGATTGCACCCCTCACACACCTCTACCTGTCCCCTAGGTGTGACATCATGATATCACAGGTCCAGGGGGCGGGGCCAGTACAGGTGGGCATATTAGTGTTGCCACTTACAGGTTTTTTCCTGTATACAGGGAAATCAGACAATGCTAATGTCATACTGCAGGAGAGAGAGATTAGGGATTCACTAGGACCCTGTGGGCACCAGCCAGTACAGCAGTACTAAGAAGAGCAATACCAGGACCCAGCGAATACTCAGGGAAGTGGGCACGCTGGTCTTTTCACAGGGAAACTGACGCTGTTGGGGGCGGAGCAGAGTGAGGGTGCCAGAGAGCGTACTGCAGGAGGGGCTGCTTGTGTGTGGCTGCAGGGGACACTGGCTGCAAGAGACGCTGAGACACAGAGTAGGAGCTGGCGGTGAACAGCGCAGAACAGGAAGCCATTGAGGCAGCCGGTGGCTGGCTGAGGGACTGGCAGCAGAGAACCAGCATGGGGGCAGAGCAGTGGTGGCCACTGTGCTGTGAGCTGGGGGATAAAAGCAGAGATGCATTGGGGCAACTTTTTCAGAGAGGTACAAGCAAAAAAAAAAAGTCCAAGTTACAGAGTGGAACAGGTCTGTTGTATCATACCAAAGTAACACATTATATTTCACATCTACCTCACACATGTTCCTAATACTGAAGCCCCAGAATAGGAGGTGCTGTACATTTAAATTTGTACACTTAAACAAGTGCAGTCTCTGGACCAGTGGCGTTGGAGGGGGGGGGGGGGGGGGGGGGTCAAGGGGGCAGCATGCCCCCCCAAACATGAAAGAGGCTCAGGCGCTGGGGAGGGGGAATGCTTACCTCCGGCTCCTCGCAGAGACTCCTACTGTAAAAAGGCTGCCACCGGCGCCACAGTGTGCTGCCCCTGTCCTGTCCCAGCCGGTTCTTCACCACTGATGCATTAGTGGGAGGAGGCGGGGATGTGCCAGCAGGCCCAGCATGGCCACGCCTCCTCCCAGTAATGCCTCCCTGAAGAGTGAACAGCCGATCAGGATAGGACAGGACATGTGGCAGCAGGATGCGGCGACGGCGGCAGCCTTTTTACAGTAGGACTCTCCACAGGAAGCCAGAGGTAAGCGCTCCCCGCACAAGGGGTTGCGGTGGGTGAATTAGGGGGGGAAGGGCAGCACCAAAATGGATATTTTACTATCCCCCCCCCCCCAACCACAAACCATTCCAGCGCCCCTGCTCTGGACTGAACTAACTGGTGAGAACACAGCCCACACTTCACCCCATATTGTGGAACTTTGTTATACGTTGCTTGCTACATTTGGAGTCATACCTCACTGCCCATAATACCCCTTTCACATCGCACAAATAACCCGGTATCAACCCTGTATATTGCCGGGTCGACACGGGTCACTGTGCGATGAGAAAGGGGCAATTGAAAATTCCCATGTCGCCAACCCGGTTTGTAAGAAGGGTTATTCCCGGGTTGAATACAGGGTCAGTGGCAGTGTGAACGGGTTCCTGGGTCAATGCGACCCAGTACCCATTCAGAGAGAGGCTGCGCGGAGATGAGCTCATCTCCCAGTGCCGCCTCCGACCCCGCTGCCAGCTCCGCCCCCTGCCGCTATGGCAACCCAACCCGGCATATTGCCCGGTCAGGAAGCCTGCTGTTAGGGTGGGTCCCACCTGGGAAGGACCCGTTTCTAATTCCCGTGTGGGATCCGGCATTGGAGATGTGAAAGGGGTATAATTTAGTTGCAGCTCCCCAATGAAAGAGATACTTTTTGAATTATAATTGGGACATAACCCTGTACCAGCAGCTGGGAGTTTGCTGTATATGTGTCAAGTGGATTGCAGCAGCAGTAAACACATGTATGTAACCCTGCCAATCCTTAATGCAAAGCATGCGTCAGACCCAAACCACAGTTGTTGCAATTAAAGGGACATTCTGGCGCCGGGATCCTGGCTGCCAGCATACCGTAACATACCCCCTTGGATAAGGCCTTTATCACAGTAAGTGCCCCTTACACATTAAGCCAGGTAGAGCCCCCACACTTTATGAGAGAGAGTGTTTGTGAGGTGTGTGTGTGTCTGCCCACACACACACACAGCGCTGCATTGTCACAGAACTTACATCACTGCTCCCTCTGCCTGACTGAGTACACTCCACGGCCACCAGTGCACCATGTTGTGCTGCTCCCCGTTGCTGAGTGCGCCCAGCCACCTCCTATACCCAGAAGTCACCATTCAGGTACCGGTAGCGAAGCACATGCAGGAACACTTCCTCACAAGCGTTACTTGCTGTCATGACCTACTGAAGACAGTGCTGTGACTGGCAGAACACATTAGGGCGGCCAACCGGGGTGAAGGTGGACTAGGGCTGTTTCTACACAATTGGCTCCAAGTGCAAAATTTAAAAATGCGCCCCCCTACCTTGACATAAAAAATTGCGCCCCCGCATAGATATAAATAACACAAGTCTGTGCGCGCCGAAGGTGGACAAAACGATGTGTGCAAAGTACCGTCTACCCTATCCTAGTTATGGCCCAGGTGGAAGCACTGCAGCAAAAAGCTATGGTCCAGCCCTGGTGCTGACTGAAAGGCTGAGTAAATTCCCTCTCACATATATGCTTTAATGAGGTGGAATTTGAAGTATTCATTAAATTGCCACCAGGGGTGCCACAATGTTATATGGTCGGGGAGGGGAGGGGGCATGGAAATAAAATAAAATTGGCGCTCCCCCAGCAATTACACCCCCCCTCCCCCTCATGCGGGGAGCGCTTATCGCCGGATCACCGTGGAGACTCCAGTCCTACTTTGGAAAGTCTGCAGCTGCAGTGTGCGGCCCCATGTCCTGTGTCTTGGCCGGCTCTTCACACAGATGCATTACTGGGAGGAGGCGGGGATGTGCCAGCATGCTCAACATGGGCCCGCCTCCTCCCAGTAATGCATCTGTGTAAAGAGACGGCCAGTTATGGGGTTTTTTTTGTGGGGGGGGGGGGGGATGGGCATGCTGCCCCCTTACCCCCCACCTTTCCGAGGCCCCTGATTGCCACCCAGTCGCAATGTATAGCCAGAATTCTACCACAATAATAAATCTACTATTTTTTTAGATCTACTGCTGTAAGAAAAATCTACAGTTATCGGATGTTCAAAAGAAGGGGCGAACTGTATCTCTGACTGTGTGCTGTTACTTTGGTAATGAGGGTGCTATTGTCAGCTCTGAATGTTAATGACTAGCATTTGCTTTTGGGTGAGCAATTTATAGGAACAAAGAATAAATTTCCCTAGCGGATGACAAGATTGGAAAGAAGATGACGACTCGATAAAATACCTCTTCTTTCAAGTGCTTAAGGGTTCTCTACCAATGCCCCATTGTAAATGCAATTGTGCTTCAATGACATCCCTAAATACTAATAACACTGTGGGACAGACGTGGAACAGTATGTAGCTGTTATAAAAGTCACAGTGCTTTAATAATAATCTTTGATCAAGTCCAGAAATGAAATATTTAAACTGATTTCTAATATCTGAAATACAAATCTGCGTTAATTATGTGCGGGGCGTACTGTTCTGTCAGTGGTGCCAAAACAGCTGCTTGGAGCCTTGGACTGTGATAGTGAAACATGCGATATATTATGAATAATATGCAGTATAATAACTGCCAGAGGGATCAGATGTCCTTAATCTCTTCTCAACATTTGAAATGTGAGAGAGAAATATAAAGTTTTAAGCAGTTTTAAAACAGAGCCTTAAAATAGCGTGAAATACAGTAGGTGTGGAGCTTGTATTTTCTGCTTGTGTTTGTGTGGGGTCTGGGACTCCAGGTCGACAACAAAAAGGTCGACACACCTTAGGTCGACACCAATTGGTCGACACACCTTAGGTCGACATGGACAAAAGGTTGACAGAAACAAGGTCGACATGGAAAAAGGTCGACATGAGTTTTTTTTGTATTTTTGGTGTTGTTTTCTTCGTAGAGTGACCGGGAACCCCAATTAGTGCACCGCGTCCCCTCGCATGGCTCGCTTCGCTCGCCATGCTTCGGGCATGGTACCTTCGCTCCGCTTCGCTCGGCACAGATTACCATTCCAATCGTAGTCCACGTGGATCGTTAAGTATGAAAAAGTTCCAAAAAAGAAAAAAATTGTGAAAAACTCATGTCGACCTTTTTCCATGTCGAACTTGTTCCGGTCGACCTTTTGTCCATGTTGACCTAAGGTGTGTCGACCAATTGGCGTCGACCTAAGGTGTGTCGACCTTTTTGTTGTCGACCTGGAATCCGGATACCGTTTGTATGCTCTGGATTTCTCCCAAGCCTAAACACATTTTGGTCCTGATTCAGACCGATAGTTAGCGCACAAGTCCGATCGTGGGGACACTGCGCATGTGCAGGACCTGTTCTGCGCACAGTCGAGTTGACCGCAGCCAGCAACTTTTTGCTGCTGCTGCTGCGATCAACTAGTCCACCCCTATGGGGGAGTGTATTTTAGCTTAGCAGGGCTGCGATCGCTTGTGCAGTCCTGCTAAGCTAAAAAAATTTAAAGCAAAAGAAGACTAGGCCTATAGCTATTTACCCTGTGCGACGATCTCTGCGATGCTGGAGCCGGCTTTGACGTCAGACATCCGCCCTCCGTTCTTCTGAACACGCCTGCATTTTACTCACCACTCCCCGAAAACGTCTCCAAACGGTCCGGATCCGCTCTGGAACGCCTTCTTTCTGTCAATCTTCTTTGCGGTCGGCTCTGCGACCGCTTCCTTTGTAAGCTGCGACGTAACCCGGTGACCCCTGTCACCGGGCAACATCGCACATGTGCACTGCGGCTGCCGCGCTTGCGCATTCCACACCCGTTCGCACCGCAGCGATAAACCGCTGCGTGCGAATGGGTCGGAATGACCCCCAGTGTGAGGACAGGTTTGGTGGTGTGGTAGCATCATCACTTTTCCCACCCCCGCTATACAATGTTGAATTTACTGGCATTGTAAAGCAGGTGGTGTGACTGCGATGTCACAATACACCGTAAATCATTTCATCTGCCACACGGACCACACACTTCACTCAGGGAAGTGGGCAGCACTGGAGGGACCAGGGCAGCAAACTGTACTACTCCGCTGGGCGGCCGGGGTAGAAGGCAAGCCTGCTCTATTGTATTTGTCATACTTGCCTGAATTTCACATTTCTATCTATCTATCTATCTATCTATCTATCTATCTATCTATCTATCTATCTATCTATCTATCTATATATATATATATCTATCGGCAATAGGGGCAGTGTGCTACAAAAGAACCAGGTGTGATAATCCCAGGAATTCATGCACTTGGAGGATAGGAAATGTGTGTCTTGGTGCATTTCTACCCTGCACTCTAGTCAGCCGAAGGCATGTGACTAATCAAACAGAGCAACTGTGAGAAACTCTCTTAAGAAGCCAAGGTGGGAGTGTCGTTTGCCGGTCAGTCTGGAAAGGGGAGGAGAAGACTAAGGTATAAAACAAGTGTCTGGGTTGATTTATCATGATGACCACTGGCAGAAAAGCTGAACGGTAACTATGGAGAAGGTTTCTGTTAATGATAGACTGTGTGGGAGCTACTGTGAGGAACTCGTACCTTTGTCAGCGTCTTGTGTGAGTGGTAACTGTTTGACGGATACTGGTCCGCGGTCATTCTGACAAAATAAACTGTAGTGCAGAGTTAGTGTGTGCTTCCACTACACAGCTTCTTTTTGACAGGACATATATATGTAACTGCTTTGACGCTCATTTAGTTGGGCGTAAGACAATTTTATGATACATGTCCTCCTCAGTGCCAATTGCAACGGTGTTGCTTTTACATTTTCTCTGAAAATCCTCTTAAAACGTAGAGAAGTATGGTGTGTGTGTGTGTGTGTGTTTATATTTGTGTCATTGTGTGGCAGGGACTGATGTGAATGTTTCTACAGTATATTGTCTGTACATTGTTGCCCAATAAGTTGTCAATAAATCATACCTATTTTGAAAAAAACAACCTCTATGAGAGTCCCGGAGGGGGCAAGCCTACCCAATGGGCTCGGGGAATGGCTGCAATTCTCTTAATTTAGGCCCCCCTATTTAAGGATTTTATAGTGGGGGCTTGGCTACACATGGCCACACCCTCGCTGTTCCAATCCGCAATTTGCTGTGTTTCACAGTGGGGGCCTAGGATGACTCAAATCAATGTGGATCCAACCTCTCGGGACTGAAAACGATTCTGTTTTCCGGTACTTTGGTTTGCTTAGCATTGTGATGTGGGTCACTTGTGGGTTGGTCCTTTTTAGGTAATTGGAGCCTAACCCTAAGCTATAAAAGCTCCCGTAGATTATAGCCAAAGTACCCTGTTACCACCATAGACAGACTGACGTCCTTTGGGATGTCATAGTGACAGTCTCATGAAGGCTGCTACAGGGCAATAGGAGAAGGATCAAATAATCTGGGTCAAAATCAAGGAAGCTGGTCTGAAAGAGAATCAAAATCCCAAAAATAAATCAGAAGGGGGGTAATTCTGAGTTGATCGCAGCAGGAACTTTGTTAGCAGTTGGGGAAAACCATGTGCACTGCAGGGGGGCAGATATAACATGTGCAGAAAGAGTTAGATTCGGGTGGGTTATTTTGTTTCTGTGCAGGGTAAATACTGGCTGCTTTATTTTTACACTGCAATTTAGATTGCAGATTAAACACACCACACCCAAATCTAACTCTCTCTGCACATGTTATATCTGCCTCCCCTGCAGTGCACATGGTTTTGCCCAACTGCTAACAAAATTCCTGCTGCGATCAACTCAGAATTACCCCCAGAAGATTAGAAAAGGATGCAAGCATCTTTGCATGACAAAGGTTGGTAGATAGATCAACAGTATCATTCTATTGTACGCTAGGGGCATACATGGTCTATAATGCTGCTCATGATTGCTTAGAATGGGTCAGAAAAATTGTTAATGTTAATACTGTATGCTCAGTATGCGGTCATGAAGAATTCAAGCAATGGTGGGTGGAGCATGCACAGGTGCTGGAGGCTTGTGGTGGAGGGTTGGTGCCGGCAGGGGCGGAGAAACAAGCAAAACTGTATTGAGGGTGAAATATACAGTAATCACTTACCAGCCAATTGTTAGGTTGTGCGTTTGTGGCTCATGGCACATCAAGGCCGATTCACCTCCTACTTGGGGACATGCTGCTTAGGCAGAGTGGAGCCTAAGTGAAAGAAAGCCTAGCATCACCCCTGAATTCTAGGCAATTATTCTGAGCAAATCAACCTGGTGGTTCTAGTGAAGTGGGCAGGATGGGGAGATAATACCGGGAATCATGATAGGGAGGGAAGTGACGAAAGTGACCCAAAGTGCCTGGCTCCGCTCCCAGGGGGAGATGTACTAAGCCTGAAAAGTGATAAATATTAGAGATGAGCGCCTGAAATTTTTCGGGTTTTGTGTTTTGGTTTTGGGTTCGGTTCCGCGGCCGTGTTTTGGGTTCGACCGCGTTTTGGCAAAACCTCACCGAATTTTTTTCGTCGGATTCGGGTGTGTTTTGGATTCGGGTGTTTTTTTCAAAAAACCCTAAAAAACAGCTTAAATCATAGAATTTGGGGGTCATTTTGATCCCAAAGTATTATTAACCTCAAAAACCATAATTTCTACTCATTTTCAGTCTATTCTGAATACCTCACACCTCACAATATTATTTTTAGTCCTAAAATTTGCACCGAGGTCGCTGTGTGAGTAAGATAAGCGACCCTAGTGGCCGACACAAACACCGGGCCCATCTAGAAGTGGCACTGCAGTGTCACGCAAGATGTCCCTTCCAAAAAACCCTCCCCAAACAGCACATGACGCAAAGAAAAAAAGAGGCGCAATGAGGTAGCTGACTGTGTGAGTAAGATAAGCGACCCTAGTGGCCGACACAAACACCGGGCCCATCTAGGAGTGTCACTACAGTGTCACGCAGGATGTCCCTTCCAAAAAACCCTCCCCAAACAGCACATGACGCAAAGAAAAAAAGAGGCGCAATGAGGTAGCTGACTGTGTGAGTAAGATAAGCGACCCTAGTGGCCGACACAAACACCGGGCCCATCTAGGAGTGTCACTGCAGTGTCACGCAGGATGTCCCTTCCAAAAAACCCTCCCCAAACAGCACATGACGCAAAGAAAAAAAGAGGCGCAATGAGGTAGCTGACTCTGTGAGTAAGATAAGCGACCCTAGTGGCCGACACAAACACCGGGCCCATCTAGGAGTGGCACTGCAGTGTCACGCAGGATGGCCCTTCCAAAAAACCCTCCCCAAACAGCACATGACGCAAAGAAAAAAAGAGGCGCAATGAGGTAGCTGACTGTGTGAGTAAGATAAGCGACCCTAGTGGCCGACACAAACACCGGGCCCATCTAGGAGTGGCACTGCAGTGTCACGCAGGATGGCCCTTCCAAAAAACCCTCCCCAAACAGCACATGACGCAAAGAAAAAAAGAGGCGCAATGAGGTAGCTGACTGTGTGAGTAAGATAAGCGACCCTAGTGGCCGACACAAACACCGGGCCCATCTAGGAGTGGCATTGCAGTGTCACGCAGGATGCCCCTTCCAAAAAACCCTCCCCAAACAGCACATGACGCAAAGAAAAAAAGAGGCGCAATGAGGTAGCTGACTGTGTGAGTAAGATAAGCGACCCTAGTGGCCGACACAAACACCGGGCCCATCTAGGAGTGGCACTGCAGTGTCACGCAGGATGGCTCTTCCAAAAAACCCTCCCCAAACAGCACATGACGCAAAGAAAAAAAGAGGCGCAATGAGGTAGCTGACTGTGTGAGTAAGATAAGCGACCCTAGTGGCCGACACAAACACCGGGCCCATCTAGGAGTGGCACTGCAGTGTCACGCAGGATGTCCCTTCCAAAAAACCCTCCCCAAACAGCACATGACGCAAAGAAAAAAAGAGGCGCAATGAGGTAGCTGACTGTGTGAGTAAGATAAGCGACCCTTGTGGCCGACACAAACACCGGGCCCATCTAGGAGTGGCACTGCAGTGTCACGCAGGATGGCCCTTCCAAAAAACCCTCCCCAAACAGCACATGACGCAAAGAAAAAAAGAGGCGCAATGAGGTAGCTGACTGTGTGAGTAAGATAAGCGACCCTAGTGGCCGACACAAACACCGGGCCCATCTAGGAGTGGCACTGCAGTGTCACGCAGGATGTCCCTTCCAAAAAACCCTCCCCAAACAGCACATGACGCAAAGAAAAAAAGAGGCGCAATGAGGTAGCTGACTGTGTGAGTAAGATAAGCGACCCTAGTGGCCGACACAAACACCGGGCCCATCTAGGAGTGGCACTGCAGTGTCACGCAGGATGGCCCTTCCAAAAAACCCTCCCCAAACAGCACATGACGCAAAGAAAAAAAGAGGCGCAATGAGGTAGCTGACTGTGTGAGTAAGATAAGCGACCCTAGTGGCCGACACAAACACCGGGCCCATCTAGGAGTGGCACTGCAGTGTCACGCAGGATGTCCCTTCCAAAAAACCCTCCCCAAACAGCACATGACGCAAAGAAAAAAAGAGGCGCAATGAGGTAGCTGACTGTGTGAGTAAGATAAGCGACCCTAGTGGCCGACACAAACACCGGGCCCATCTAGGAGTGGCACTGCAGTGTCACGCAGGATGGCCCTTCCAAAAAACCCTCCCCAAACAGCACATGACGCAAAGAAAAAAAGAGGCGCAATGAGGTAGCTGACTGTGTGAATAAGATAAGCGACCCTAGTGGCCGACACAAACACCGGGCCCATCTAGGAGTGGCACTGCAGTGTCACGCAGGATGGCCCTTCCAAAAAACCCTCCCCAAACAGCACATGACGCAAAGAAAAATAAAAGAAAAAAGAGGTGCAAGATGGAATTGTCCTTGGGCCCTCCCACCCACCCTTATGTTGTATAAACAGGACATGCACACTTTAACCAACCCATCATTTCAGTGACAGGGTCTGCCACACGACTGTGACTGATATGACGGGTTGGTTTGGACCCCCCCCAAAAAAGAAGCAATTAATATCTCCTTGCACAAACTGGCTCTACAGAGGCAAGATGTCCACCTCATCATCATCCTCCGATATATCACCGTGTACATCCCCCTCCTCACAGATTATCAATTCGTCCCCACTGGAATCCACCATCTCAGCTCCCTGTGTACTTTGTGGAGGCAATTGCTGCTGGTCAATTTCTCCGCGGAGGAATTGATTATAATTCATTTTAATGAACATCATCTTCTCCACATTTTCTGGATGTAACCTCGTACGCCGATTGCTGACAAGGTGAGCGGCGGCACTAAACACTCTTTCGGAGTACACACTTGTGGGAGGGCAACTTAGCTAGAATAAAGCCAGTTTGTGCAAGGGCCTCCAAATTGCCTCTTTTTCCTGCCAGTATAAGTACGGACTGTGTGACGTGCCTACTTGGATGCGGTCACTCATATAATCCTCCACCATTCTTTCAATGGGGATAGAATCATATGCAGTGACAGTAGACGACATGTCCGTAATCGTTGTCAGGTCCTTCAGTCCGGACCAGATGTCAGCATCAGCAGTCGCTCCAGACTGCCCTGCATCACCGCCAGCGGGTGGGCTCGGAATTCTGAGCCTTTTCCTCGCACCCCCAGTTGCGGGAGAATGTGAAGGAGGAGATGTTGACAGGTCGCGTTCCGCTTGACTTGACAATTTTCTCACCAGCAGGTCTTTCAACCCCAGCAGACTTGTGTCTGCCGGAAAGAGAGATCCAAGGTAGGCTTTAAATCTAGGATCGAGCACGGTGGCCAAAATGTAGTGCTCTGATTTCAACAGATTGACCACCCGTGAATCCTTGTTAAGCAAATTAAGGGCTCCATCCACAAGTCCCACATGCCTAGCGGAATCGCTCCGTGTTAGCTCCTCCTTCAATGTCTCCAGCTTCTTCTGCAAAAGCCTGATGAGGGGAATGACCTGACTCAGGCTGGCAGTGTCTGAACTGACTTCACGTGTGGCAAGTTCAAAGGGCATCAGAACCTTGCACAACGTTGAAATCATTCTCCACTGCGCTTGAGACAGGTGCATTCCACCTCCTATATCGTGCTCAATTGTATAGGCTTGAATGGCCTTTTGCTGCTCCTCCAACCTCTGAAGCATATAGAGGGTTGAATTCCACCTCGTTACCACTTCTTGCTTCAGATGATGGCAGGGCAGGTTCAGTAGTTTTTGGTGGTGCTCCAGTCTTCTGTACGTGGTGCCTGTACGCCGAAAGTGTCCCGCAATTCTTCTGGCCACCGACAGCATCTCTTGCACGCCCCTGTCGTTTTTTAAAAAATTCTGCACCACCAAATTCAAGGTATGTGCAAAACATGGGACGTGCTGGAATTTGCCCATATTTAATGCACACACAATATTGCTGGCGTTGTCCGATGCCACAAATCCACAGGAGAGTCCAATTGGGGTAAGCCATTCCGCGATGATCTTCCTCAGTTGCCGTAAGAGGTTTTCAGCTGTGTGCGTATTCTGGAAAGCGGTGATACAAAGCGTAGCCTGCCTAGGAAAGAGTTGGCGTTTGCGAGATGCTGCTACTGGTGCCGCCGCTGCTGTTCTTGCGGCGGGAGTCCATACATCTACCCAGTGGGCTGTCACAGTCATATAGTCCTGACCCTGCCCTGCTCCACTTGTCCACATGTCCGTGGTTAAGTGGACATTGGGTCCAGCTGCATTTTTTAGGACACTGGTGAGTCTTTTTCTGAGGTCCGTGTACATTTTCGGTATCGCCTGCCTAGAGAAGTGGAACCTAGATGGTATTTGGTAACGGGGGCACACTGCCTCAATAAATTGTCTAGTTCCCTGTGAACTAACGGCGGATACCGGACGCACGTCTAACACCAACATAGTTGTCAAGGCCTCAGTTATCCGCTTTGCAGCAGGATGACTGCTGTGATATTTCATCTTCCTCGCAAAGGACTGTTGAACAGTCAATTGCTTACTGGAAGTAGTACAAGTGGGCTTACGACTTCCCCTCTGGGATGACCATCGACTCCCAGCAGCAACAACAGCAGCGCCAGCAGCAGTAGGCGTTACACGCAAGGATGCATCGGAGGAATCCCAGGCAGGAGAGGACTCGTCAGAATTGCCAGTGACATGGCCTGCAGGACTATTGGCATTCCTGGGGAAGGAGGAAATTGACACTGAGGGAGTTGGTGGGGTGGTTTGCGTGAGCTTGGTTACAAGAGGAAGGGATTTACTGGTCAGTGGACTGCTTCCGCTGTCACCCAAAGTTTTTGAACTTGTCACTGACTTATTATGAATGCGCTGCAGGTGACGTATAAGGGAGGATGTTCCGAGGTGGTTAACGTCCTTACCCCTACTTATTACAGCTTGACAAAGGGAACACACGGCTTGACACCTGTTGTCCGCATTTCTGTTGAAATAGTTCCACACCGAAGAGCTGATTTTTTTGGTATTTTCACCAGGCATGTCAACGGCCATATTCCTCCCACGGACAACAGGTGTCTCCCCGGGTGCCTGACTTAAACAAACCACCTCACCATCAGAATCCTCCTGGTCAATTTCCTCCCCAGCGCCAGCAACACCCATATCCTCCTCATCCTGGTGTACTTCAACACTGACATCTTCAATCTGACTATAAGGAACTGGACTGCGGGTGCTCCTTCCAGCACTTGCAGGGGGCGTGCAAATGGTGGAAAGCGCATGCTCTTCACGTCCAGTGTTGGGAAGGTCAGGCATCGCAACCGACACAATTGGACTCTCCTTGTGGATTTGGGATTTCGAAGAACGCACAGTTCTTTGCGGTGCTACTGCTTTTGCCAGCTTGAGTCTTTTCATTTTTCTAGCGAGAGGCTGAGTGCCTCCATCCTCATGTGAAGCTGAACCACTAGCCATGAACATAGGCCAGGGCCTCAGCCGTTCCTTGCCACTCCGTGTGGTAAATGGCATATTGGCAAGTTTACGCTTCTCCTCCGACAATTTTATTTTAGGTTTTGGAGTCCTTTTTTTACTGATATTTGGTGTTTTGGTTTGACATGCTCTGTACTATGACATTGGGCATCGGCCTTGGCAGACGACGTTGCTGGCATTTCATCGTCTCGGCCATGACTAGTGGCAGCAGCTTCAGCACGAGGTGGAAGTGGATCTTGATCTTTCCCTAATTTTGGAACCTCAACATTTTTGTTCTCCATATTTTAATAGGCACAACTAAAAGGCACCTCAGGTAAACAATGGAGATGGATGGATACTAGTATACAATTATGAATGGACTGCCGAGTGCCGACACAGAGGTAGCTACAGCCGTGGACTACCGTACTGTACTGTGTCTGCTGCTAATATAGACTGGATGATAATGAGATGTAGTATGTATAAAGAAGAAAGAAAAAAAAACCACGGGTAGGTGGTATACAATTATGGATGGACTGCCGAGTGCCGACACAGAGGTAGCTACAGCCGTGGACTACCGTACTGTACTGTGTCTGCTGCTAATATAGACTGGTTGATAATGAGATGTAGTATGTATGTATAAAGAAGAAAGAAAAAAAAACCACGGGTAGGTGGTATACAATTATGGACGGAGTGCCGAGTGCCGACACAGAGGTAGCTACAGCCGTGGACTACCGTACTGTACTGTGTCTGCTGCTAATATAGACTGGTTGATAATGAGATGTAGTATGTATGTATAAAGAAGAAAGAAAAAAAAAACACGGGTAGGTGGTATACAATTATGGATGGACTGCCGAGTGCCGACACAGAGGTAGCTACAGCCGTGGACTACCGTACTGTACTGTGTCTGCTGCTAATATAGACTGGATGATAATGAGATGTAGTATGTATAAAGAAGAAAGAAAAAAAAAACCACGGGTAGGTGGTATACAATTATGGATGGACTGCCGAGTGCCGACACAGAGGTAGCTACAGCCGTGGACTACCGTACTGTACTGTGTCTGCTGCTAATATAGACTGGATGATAATGAGATGTAGTATGTATGTATAAAGAAGAAAGAAAAAAAAACCACGGGTAGGTGGTATACAATTATGGACGGACTGCCGAGTGCCGACACAGAGGTAGCTACAGCCGTGGACTACCGTACTGTACTGTGTCTGCTGCTAATATAGACTGGTTGATAATGAGATGTAGTATGTATGTATAAAGAAGAAAGAAAAAAAAACCACGGGTAGGTGGTATACAATTATGGATGGACTGCCGAGTGCTTACACAGAGGTAGCTACAGCCGTGGACTACCGTACTGTACTGTGTCTGCTGCTAATATAGACTGGATGATAATGAGATGTAGTATGTATAAAGAAGAAAAAAAAAAACCACGGGTAGGTGGTATACAATTATGGATGGACTGCCGAGTGCCGACACAGAGGTAGCTACAGCCGTGGACTACCGTACTGTACTGCGTCTGCTGCTAATATAGACTGGTTGATAATGAGATGTAGTATGTATGTATAAAGAAGAAAGAAAAAAAAACCACGGGTAGGTGGTATACAATTATGGACGGACTGCCGAGTGCCGACACAGAGGTAGCTACAGCCGTGGACTACCGTACTGTACTGTGTCTGCTGCTAATATAGACTGGATGATAATGAGATGTAGTATGTATAAAGAAGAAAGAAAAAAAAACCACGGGTAGGTGGTATACAATTATGGATGGACTGCCGAGTGCCGACACAGAGGTAGCTACAGCCGTGGACTACCGTACTGTACTGTGTCTGCTGCTAATATAGACTGGATGATAATGAGATGTAGTATGTATAAAGAAGAAAGAAAAAAAAAACCACGGGTAGGTGGTATACAATTATGGATGGACTGCCGAGTGCCGACACAGAGGTAGCTACAGCCGTGAACTACCGTACTGTGTCTGCTGCGACTGGATGATAAATAATGATATAAAAAATATATATATATCACTACTGCAGCCGGACAGGTATATATTATATAATGACGGACCTGCTGGACACTGTCTGTCAGCAGAATGAGTTTTTTATAGAATAAAAAAAAAAACACCACACAAGTCACACAACGAGTGTTTAACTTTTTCAGGCAATCACAATATAGTATACTATACTGGTGGTCAGTGTGGTCAGGTCACTGGTCAGTCACACTGGCAGTGGCACTCCTGCCTGCAGCAAAAGTGTGCACTGTTTAATTTTAATAATATGTATGTACTCCTGGCTCCTGCTATAACCTATAACTGCTCCCCAGTCTCCCCCACAATTAAGCTGTGTGAGCACAGTCAGATATTATACATAGATGATGCAGCACACTGGGCTGAGCACAGATATGGTATGTGACTGAGTCACTGTGTATCGTTTTTTTCAGGCAGAGAACGGATTATATTAAATAAAACTGCACTGGTGGTCACTGGTCAGTGGTCAGTCACTAGTAAACTCTGCACTCTCTAGTACTCCTAAGCTCCAGTAAATCAAGTGTCGCTGTCTCAATCTCACTCTCTCTCTTCTAATCTAAATGGAGAGGACGCCAGCCACGTCCTCTCCCTATCAATCTCAATGCACGTGTGAAAATGGCGGCGACGCGCGGCTCCTTATATAGAATCCGAGTCTCGCGATAGAATCCGAGCCTCGCGAGAATCCGACAGCGTCATGATGACGTTCGGGCGCGCTCGGGTTAACCGAGCAAGGCGGGAAGATCCGAGTCGCTCGGACCCGTGTAAAAAAACATGAAGTTCGGGCGGGTTCGGATTCCGAGGAACCGAACCCGCTCATCTCTAATAAATATCACTGTGATAAAGCACCAGCCAATCTGATCCTAACTGCCATGTCACAGGCTGTGTTTGAAAAATGACAGTTAGGAGCCGATTGGCTGGTGCTTTATCACAGTGATATTTATCACTTTTCAAGCTTAGTACATCCGGCCCCCAATGTGGTCATTTGCGTCTTTTCCCCAGATTTCTCCCAGAGATGGGAATTAAAAAATAGGTAAGTATGCCACAATGACATCCAAGGATATATGTAGGATTAGTTTCTTTCACAGACATTGCCAGGGCTATTTTCGAAAATGATGTCACCAGGTACGGCGTTCCGTAACGTCTGCGGCCTGGCCCTGTCTGCCCTGCTGTCGCTGCTGCCTACGGCGCCATGCTTCCCCTGTGAGACTAAGGTGAAGAGAGCGCAGGATGCGTTTCTCCTTCCCAACGCTGATTCCCGTCTCCGGCGGGCAATCAGTGCTTGCAGACGGCAGCAGCGGCTCCTGATTGGCTCACAAACCAGCGACATATTTCAAATGCCCGCTGGACCGGAGACGGGACACAGCGAGGGGAAGGAGAGACGCTCGCTGCACTCTTCTCCCCCCAGGCTCAGACAGGAGAAATGGAAGCAGAGGCAGCAGCAGCAGCAGTCAGAGGGGTGAGCAGTGAGCACTATTATTGGGGGCAATGTGTAACTGGCACAAATGGGGGGCAATGTGTAATACACTACTGGGGGGAACGTGTAACTGGCACAACTGGGGGGCAATGTGTAATACACTACTAGGGGGGGGGGATGTGTATCGCACTACTGGGGGGCAATGTGTAATACACTACTGGGGGGCAATGTGTAATACACTACTGGGGGGGAATGTGTAACTGGCACAAATGGGGGGCAATGTGTAATACACTACTGGGGGGGGATGTGTAACGCACTACTGGGGGGCAATGTGTAATGCACTACTGGGGGACAATGTGTAACGCACTACTGGAGGGCAATGTGTAAGGCACTACTGGAGGGCAATGTGTAACGCACTACTGGAGGGCAATGTGTAACGCACTACTGGGGGGCAATGTGTAACGCATTACTGGGGGGCAATGTGTAATGCACTACTGGAGGGCAATGTGTAACGCACTACTGGAGGGCAATGTGTAACGCACTGCTGGGGGGCAATGTGTAACGCATTACTGGGGGGCAATGTGTAACTGCCAATATTGGGGGCAATGCGTATCTGTCATTACTGGAGCAATGTGTAACTGGCACTACTGGGAGCAATGAGCAACTGGCATTACTGGGGGGCAATGTGTAACTGGCACTACTGAGGGCAATGTGCAACTGGCACTACTGGGGGACAATGTGTAACTGACACTGGGGGGGCAATGTGTAACTGACACTGGGGGGCAATGTGTAACTGACACTGGGGGGCAATGTGTAACTGACACTACTGGGGGGGCTATGTGTAACTGGCACTACTGGGGGACAATGTGTAACTGACACTACTGGGGGGGCAATGTGTAACTGGCACTACTGGGGGACAATGTGTAACTGACACTGGGGGGGCAATGTGTAACTGACACTGGGGGGCAATGTGTAACTGGCACTACTGGGGGACAATGTGTAACTGACACTGGGAGGCAATGTGTAACTGACACTGGGGGGCAATGTGCAACTGACACTACTGGGGGGCTATGTGTAACTGGCACTACTGGGGGACAATGTGTAACTGACACTGGGGGGGCAATGTGTAACTGACACTGGGGGGCAATGTGTAACTGACACTGGGGGGCAATGTGTAACTGACACTACTGGGGGGGCTATGTGTAACTGGCACTACTGGGGGACAATGTGTAACTGACACTGGGGGGCAATGTGTAACTGACACTGGGGGGCAATGTGTAACTGACACTACTGGGGGGGCTATGTGTAACTGGCACTACTGGGGGACAATGTGTAACTGACACTGGGGGGGCAATGTGTAACTGACACTGGGGGGCAATGTGTAACTGACACTGGGGGGCAATGTGTAACTGACACTACTGGGGGGGGCTATGTGTAACTGGCACTACTGGGGCAATGTGTAACTAGCCCTACCGGGGGCACTGTGTAACTGGCACTACTGGAGACAATGTGCAACTGGCATTACTGGGTGGCAATGTGTAACTGGCATTACTGGGGGGCAATGTGTAACTGACACTACTGGGGGGGCTATGTGTAACTGGCACTACTGGGGGACAATGTGTAACTGACACTGGGGGGCAATGTGTAACTGACACTGGGGGGGGCAATGTGTAACTGACACTACTGGGGGGGCTATGTGTAACTGGCACTACTGGGGGACAATGTGTAACTGACACTGGGGGGGCAATGTGTAACTGACACTGGGGGGCAACGTGTAATTGACACTGGGGGGCAATGTGTAACTGACACTACTGGGGGGCTATGTGTAACTGGCACTACTGGGGCAATGTGTAACTAGCCCTACTGGGGGCACTGTGTAACTGGCACTACTGGAGACAATGTGCAACTGGCATTACTGGGTGGCAATGTGTAACTGGCATTACTGGGTGGCAATGTGTATCTGGCATTACTGGGGGGCAATGTGTAACTGACACTGGGGGGGCAATGTGTAACTGACACTGGGGGGCAATGTGTAACTGACACTACTGGGGGGCTATGTGTAACTGGCACTACTGGGGGACAATGTGTAACTGACACTGGGGGGGCAATGTGTAACTGACACTGGGGGGCAATGTGTAACTGACACTGGGGGGGCAATGTGTAACTGACACTACTGGGGGGGCTATGTGTAACTGGCACTACTGGGGGACAATGTGTAACTGACACTGGGGGGCAATGTGTAACTGACACTGGGGGGCAATGTGTAACTGACACTACTGGGGGGGCTATGTGTAACTGGCACTACTGGGGGACAATGTGTAACTGACACTGGGGGGGCAATGTGTAACTGACACTGGGGGGCAATGTGTAACTGACACTGGGGGGCAATGTGTAACTGACACTACTGGGGGGGCAATGTGTAACTGGCACTTCTGGGGCAATGTGTAACTAGCCCTACTGGGGGCACTGTGTAACTGGCACTGCTGGAGGCAATGTGCAACTGGCATTACTGGGTGGCAATGTGTAACTGGCATTACTGGGGGGCATTGTGTAACTGGCACTACTGGGGGACAATGTGTAACGGACACTGGGGGGCAATGTGTAACTGACACTGGGGGGCAATGTGTAACTGACACTACTGGGGGGGCTATGTGTAACTGGCACTACTGGGGGACAATGTGTAACTGACACTGGGGGGGCAATGTGTAACTGACGCTGGGGGGCAATGTGTAACTGACACTGGGGGGCAATGTGTAACTGACACTACTGGGGGGCTATTTGTAACTGGCACTACTGGGGGACAATGTGTAACTGACACTGGGGGGCAATGTGTAACTGACACTGGGGGGCAATGTGTAACTGACACTACTGGGGGGGCTATGTGTAACTGGCACTACTGGGGGACAATGTGTAACTGACACTGGGGGGGGCAATGTGTAACTGACACTGGGGGGCAATGTGTAACTGACACTACTGGGGGGCTATGTGTAACTGGCACTACTGGGGGACAATGTGTAACTGACACTGGGGGGCAATGTGTAACTGACACTGGGGGGCAATGTGTAACTGACACTACTGGGGGGCTATGTGTAACTGGCACTACTGGGGGACAATGTGTAACTGACACTGGGGGGGCAATGTGTAACTGACACTGGGGGGCAATGTGTAACTGACACTACTGGGGGGGCTATGTGTAACTGGCACTACTGGGGCAATGTGTAACTAGCCCTACTGGGGGCACTGTGTAACTGGCACTACTGGAGACAATGTTCAACTGGCATTACTGGGTGGCAATGTGTAACTGGCATTACTGGGGGGCAATGTGTAACTGACACTACTGAGGGACAATGTGTAACTGACACTGGGGGGGCAATGTGTAACTGACACTACTCGGGGACAATGTGTAACTGGCATTACTGGGGGACAATGTGTAACTGGCACTACTGGGGGGGCTATGTGTAACTGGCACTACTGGGGCAATGTGTAACTAGCCCTACTGGGGGCACTGTGTAACTGGCACTACTGGAGACAATGTGCAACTGGCATTACTGGGTGGCAATGTGTAACTGGCATTACTGGGGGGCAATGTGTAACTGGCACTACTGGGGGACAATGTGTAACTGACACTGGGGGGGCAATGTGTAACTGACACTGGGGGGCAATGTGTAACTGACACTGGGGGGCAATGTGTAACTGACACTACTGGGGGGGCTATGTGTAACTGGCATTACTGGGTGGCAATGTGTAACTGGCACTACTGGGGCAATGTGTAACTAGCTCTACTGGGGGCACTGTGTAACTGGCACTACTGGAGACAATGTGCAACTGGCATTACTGGGGGGCAAGGTGTAACTGGCATTACTGGGGGGCAATGTGTAACTGACACTACTGGGGGACAATGTGTAACTGGCAATACTGGGGGGGCTATGTGTAACTGACACTACTCGGGGACAATGTGTAACTGGCATTACTGGGGGACAATGTGTAACTGGCATTACTGGGGGGCAATGTGTAACTGACACTGGGGTGGCAATGTGTAACTGGCACTACTGGGGTGGCAATGTGTAACTGACACTACTGGGGGGGCTATGTGTAACTGGCAATACTGGGGGCATTATGTCTATATATGGCACTGCTGAGGGCATTATGTGTATATAAGGCACTGTTGGGGGCATTATGTGTTTTTTTTAAATAATAATGTATGCACCAATTGATGTTCCACCCCTTCAGCAGCTCCACCCACATCACCACCCACTTCGGCCCCACCCACAGTTCCTGAACCTATTTTCCTACAAAAATAGTACTGGGCATTGCTATTAGTCTACAGTTGTGTCATACAGTATTGTATGTGCGCCAACACTTTTGGTACCCACCATAAGACCAAGTTCGCAAATATTATATATTGCAAATGTGTATTTGCTGCACTATTGTGT
Source organism: Pseudophryne corroboree (assembly GCF_028390025.1). NCBI lineage: Eukaryota > Metazoa > Chordata > Amphibia > Anura > Myobatrachidae > Pseudophryne > Pseudophryne corroboree. The sequence goes on from NC_086446.1 coordinate 734,994,807, forward strand.
GTGTGACAGTGGCATGTGGCTGTGTTTGTTTTTCTGTGTAGGCATAGCCAAACGCAGGCGGGGGGTTCCAGTTGCCTGGAAACACCCTCTCTAGGCCACACTATGACCACTATAGCAATTGCATATAATACAATTTTACTAGAACTGCATGTTTTAAAGATCTCCTCACTACTACAAATAAAATAATTAGCAACACCACTGGATCTTTTAAAATATGTCAGCCAGTAATTAATACACACATGTTTGCACCAACTAGGAGATCTGTAAAACATGCACTGTTGGAGGTACTCTGCTATAGACCATCTATAGGTTTAAGTATTAATACTGTAATGTGTACCTATATATCCAGGGCAGTTTCTAGGTTCTTCTGCAGCAGCCTTGCACCAATGCTCTGGATTGGTGCCCACATCTGATATAATGCATTCAGCTCAGGCAGGATGTCCCTACCACCATTCTAATTACTGTGATCGCTGGCCATGTATATGTGGGAATTATGACAAACAGTGCATTGCACTTTGTATGAAGCATGTTATAGCTGCTTCATGCTAATTCTGCCCTCTTCATGGACTTGCCACATGCACTCTAACATCAAGCTGTTGGAAACCCTCCCCCCCCCCCCCCCTCCCGTCTAGAAATCCTGCATTTGCCACTGGTAGGGATTATTAGAAGTTAGGGGATTGTATTGTGGTTTTGACGTTAAGGGAGTCATTGGAGCTAATTGTGTGTGGTCTGTTGTTGCAAACTTTCCAAGCAATAGAGGTATTGCTATGATCTTGGTGGTCATTCCGAGTTGTTCGCTCGCTAGCTTATTTTAGCAGCATTGCACACGCTAGGCCGCCGCCCTCTGGGAGTGTATCTTAGCTTAGCAGAATTGCGAACGAAAGATTAGCAGAATTGCGAATAGAAAGCTCTTAGCAGTTTCACCCAGCCACTCCCCCGTTTCTCCAGACACTCCCGCGTTTTTCCCTGACACGCTTGCGTTTTTTAGCCAACGCCGGGAAAACGCTGAGTTACCACCCAGAAACGCCCCTTTCCTGTCAATCATTTACCGAACACCAGTGCGACTGAAAAGCGCCGCAGAAGCCACAGCAAAACAGCTAAGTTTTTTGTAAAATAACTAAGCGCATGCGCCATGTGTACCTTGTGCATGCGCAGTAAGCGACTAATCGCAGTATAGCAAATATCGGCGATGAGCAAACAACTCGGAATGAACCCCCTTGTCTCTTCATGGCTACATGCTCTTCTGTCCAACTGTCATTTGTAAACGTCAGTTTACATACAGGACTAAAAGCAACACTTTAAAAAGACATTCAATACACTTTAAATGGAGCCGCTGCGGCCGCTGTACTCAATCCTTAGCCTACGTACTTTTTACACCATTAGCGAACAGAGCCCAGTACCGTGTACGTACTTTGCGTACAAACGCCGCGCTGGCTGTACAAAGTACACTCAGTGCATACACACCCAAAGATACACCGTGAGCACTTAGCAGCTGCACGTGTGACTGAAATACACTTATAACCTTAGCAAGGAAAGGAGACACGACACCAGATTGTACTTAAAATGCCGGGTTCCGACACACCAACATATAATTACTGAAAGGGGGTTACAATAACAATACAATACAATACAATAGAATAATGGCTACAATCAATGGTACATACGTGTTAGGTTTCGCCTGCGCTTCCCAGTTTGGTCCTCAGTCATCAAGGTAGATGACCTTCAGAGTCTTTGTGTGACCGGGCATGCAGCTGGCTCTTTTATACAATAGTACAAAACCTAATACAATGGATACTGTAATCTCTTTGTCCATTGGACACAGGGATGGTCATTTACAGTACAGGAGAGGTCATAAGTTGGTTTGAATAGGTGGGCGATGTCTGTTCCAGGTGCACTTGCAGATGTTCTCCTCTGGGTTCCCGCCGCATACCAAATGTACAGTAAATACAGTTAATATTTATATTCTGCTCCTGCACATAACTATTCGCAGGAACGTGCGATCTTCTGCAAACCAACACCGGAATATTGCCCTTAATATACCCTACATCTGGATACCAAACACCACCTTATAACCTAGTTCTGTCCCCTCCTATCCTGTAAAGGTGAATCCCTTTGTTCTGATAACATTTAAACTATTGTAACCTGCTGGTGTGATGCAGGGAGACTATGTGTACATTGTGCACTATTTGGATTAAATATGTAATGTGTTTTTATGGCTTTCCCATGCGATCACAAACTCTACCGTAATTACCCATACCACGCGCTAATACGCAGGACCGCGGGAGCGACCATACGCAAATTGCGAATATATGCACGCACGGCAGAATAAGTACGCGCACGGAGGCAATCTGTGTGTAGTTTGTACGTGATGTGTGTACTGCAATATTTTTCGACTTCGACACATTCCACTGCCAATACCTACGCAAGATAATTACTGCATGTGTATTGCTCATTATTTCCCATTCCCTTATTTCCTTTTCTATGTCCTTTCTACTTATGAGTTAGTCAGGATGCATTCGGCATCCCGGAGGTCAGGTGGCCGACTCCGGATTCCCAACGGTCCTGTGACCAACGCCGGAATCCTGACACCACTCAGGAGACTGGTGCTGGAACACCAACAGCTGACATCCCGAAGGTAAGTATCAGTGTTCGGGTTAGGTTTAGGGCCTGGGGAGGGGGTTGGGGGTGGTTAGAGGTTAGGCACTGGTGGGTGGGTTAGGGGTTAGGAATTAGGCAGGGGGGTTAGCCCTAGCCAACACCCCCGAGGGCTAGCCCTATCCAGCACCTCCGGTTAGGGGAGGTTAAAAAAACGTACCCCCTACGGGGATGCCGCTGGCGGTCATGTGACATCCCGATCACCGGTATTTCATAGCAAACACATTTAGTCTACTTCTACTTCTTTAATTGTGTCATCAGTATGTGAAATAACTGTCTGCAGTCTCTAGATAGTATTCTTACAATTGCTATTGCCGAACAACGTTACACTTTTGACAGTTCAATTCGGGTGTGTTCGGATTTCTAAAGAAATGAGCCGCACATCTCTAATTATTTTTGTCTATATATTTAGCCTTAGTGCCTAGAGAACTGATTATAACAGCACTATAGGAATATATTTTACATTTCATTCATCTCTCTCTTAAACATCAATTAAATGTGTTCCCTTATTATGCTTTATTTGCCAAGCTATCTCCGGGCGACCAGTCGATCACAGAACACAATAAATGCCCAAACGGAAAGTGCTCTGCGTGCCTGGAAATGGGAACGCCAACTTGTTAAAAACACTGCTGTTTAATGATATATCCACAGGTTTCAGACCTTCCCGTGTCGGGACCTGACAAATAATAGAATCGTTCACTGTATTTCATATATATTCTCTATTTCCTTTCTTGTGTGACCTGCACGGATAATGAAATATTTTTTATATAATATAATAGGAGGAAAATAATGCAGCTTGCAATCTGTGAGCAATTTCCACAGTGCAGAACCACCTTGGAGTAGAAAAATGAGTTTGGCAAACCTCATTACTTTAAAATCACAGAGCCGACAGCAACCTCTCTAAAGTGAAGACAGCTGAAGGAATTGATACAACCTCATTCTCCTATGTAGAATGAAAGGTATCTGCTTCTCTGTGTGGAGTGCTAAGTCAAATAGATATGCAGATATGGGACCTTTTATCCCAAATTATCCAGTAAAGACCAACAAATGAAGAGATAAATGAAGTAAGTCAGGTGAGCTCAGGCTGCCTTCGCTACAGGCTAAGTAAATTACAGTATGCAGTCACATTTTGAAACCGGTGTCTAGTTGTCACTTAATGGAACCGGCGCCTGGAGCATTTTTCTCTCGCTCTTCCGATGCTCCCATAGGCAAAGAGCACGTGTCACTTCCTGCTCTTCCTTAGTAGCAGTCACCTGACCATTTATGTCGTTGGTGTTCCTGATTTAAATCACTTAGGCCCAGATTTATCAAGCCTTGGAGAGTGATAAATTGCATAGAGATAAAGTACCAGCCCCTAACTGTCATTTTTCAAACCCAGGGCCAGATGTACTAAGCCTTGAAAAGTGATAAATATCACAGTGATAAAGTACCAGCCAATCGGCTCCTAACTGTCATTTTTCAAACACAGCCTGTGACAGCAGTTAGGAGCTGATTGGCTGGCAGTTTATCACTGTGAAATGTATCACTTTTCAGGCTTAGTACATCTCCCCCCCAGCCTGTAACATGGCAGTTAGGAGCTGATTGGCTGGTAATTTATCACCATGCAATTTATCACTCTCCAAGACTTGATAAATCTGGGCTTTATCTCCACTCTGCATCTGCCAGTGTTTATCTCTCCCCTGTTTATGTGCCTACAGTGTCTCCCTGCTAGGACATGCATTTGGCCCAAAAATGTGTTTATTATATTAAACATACTATTACCCCACACCTACCACCCAGCGATGTGGGATGAGCACTAGTGCTATCAGCGCAGTGTGCAAACCTCATCTCCCTACAGCCCTGTGCTGTCCTGCCTAGTCCTGCTTGAGCATTATATTAGGGTGGCCTCATGGTAGATGCTAGATCCAAGTGGCCTAAGGGACCTATGATGTCAGGGGGAGGAGCCATGTCACCAGGGGGAGGAGCTAGGCCGGTGGGATAGTTCTTCTACTATCCACGCCACCAACTATTACCTTTAGTAACCTGGTGGCGAGCGAAGCGAGCCAGCAAGGGTACTTTTCAGGTACCCTGTTCGGGCGTGGCCCCTCACCCTGGTGACGTGACTCCGCCCCCTGGTGATGTCAAAGGTCCCTTACCCCACTCCGATTTAGAACCAACTCATGCTGTGTGTCTCCCTGATGTAGTGCCACCAGCCCTTACAGGCAAAGCCCAATTATTGTAGTAGTAATTTCAGGCAGAACCCATGGTTTTTGTCCCCACAATTTACCTACTACCAGCCTACGCTGTCAGCGCAAGTGCCGGTTGCAGTGGAGGATTTCCCACAAAGCAGCACAAACAGGCTGCCACTGTATAATGGAGGCTTTACTTACTGAATATCCCCACCGCCTGACAGACTGTCAGTTCAGCACTTGATTTATTGGACAGCTCCAACCTCCACATGTCGCTCTGTCTCAGACTCTCCTCTCCCCTGCACATGCACTGTGATCTGCTGCCTGCTGCATGTGACCTGTTACCAGGGCTGGTGCCACCATTAGGCAGCTTTAGGCAACTGCCTAGGAGCACCGGCCACTGGAGGGCGCAGCACGCCGCCAATAAATGAGGTTACACTGGGTTATGACTGTATGGTCAGGCAGCAGCCGCAGCACTGGTCTAGCCAGTCGCAGCCACCCACTATGACAGTGTGCATACTTGTCTCTTCTCTGTCCCTGCAGCGTCTGCCCCAGATGTTTGTCAGCACTGACGTGCACTTGCCCCCTGTGCATTCCGCTGACGTGTACCCAGCCAGCAGGATTTCTGGAGTCTGCTTCTGCTGCTTCCCTCCCCGCAGCTCAGTGCTCGGATCCCTGCAGGCATGGCAGCCTATGCACCACTTACAGCCGTTGTCAACTGCATTAGGGGGCGTCCTTCCAGCACTTACAGGTCTGTGCTGGGAGATGCAGCAACTGGCCATTCTCAGATGAAGTGTATACCTGTCCCACCTCATCTGGTATCTGGCACCTTATTGTCAGGTACAGTGGCTGCTGCTTGTTTGTCTCTGGAACTGCTTCAGTTTACTTGCAGTTATGGGTTTTTATTAAAGGTACTATGAAAAGCTGGTAATTTGGTAAAGGCCCTCATAGATCTGCAGTAGATTGGGACAATTCCCTGATTCCCCAATGCCTGGTTCGGGAAAATTCAGCATGTTGAATTTTCCTGATTTGCCAATCCCAACCAAACAATGATTGAGATCAGTAAATTGGTGAACTTTGACATGCAGAATTTCCCAGTTTCCACCACGGATTGCTAATCATTGATGGCCGCCAATCGGTGTTTGTGATAGACAAAATGAATTGGCAAAACAGATTTGATCTGGGAATCGGTTAAAGCAGTCACAGATATATGGGACTCATTAGTTCGCTCAATACAATTCTGTGCTGATTGTACCTTCATCAGTAAAATGTATGTCCACAGTCCACCAGAGCCATAACTAGACTTTTTGGTGCCCTGCGCCAGAGAGAGCATTGGAACCCCCCTCCCCATTTTATATATATATATCCTCTTTATACCACATTCATGCACTTAACTTGAGAGCTTGACGTTATTCAGTTACAACTTACAATACCCTTTATTAAATAACGCTTTTTAATATACTACCATACCCAGGACTCAGACACCTTGCTCATTAAGCTATTTGATCCTGCATAAAAGCTATGAGAAATATATGAAGCTACTGGCACTTTGTGAAAAAAATAATCAGCATTGCAATTGAGCAGATCTATGTAGAGTGCAGCCACACATCCAATCCCTTGCAGCCACACTCTTCATAGATCTGCTCAGCCGCAATGTTGATAATTTTTTCACAAAGTACAAGGTAAGCTTCAAATAGAATTCTTTAGCTTATAATGATCTACCTTTCTATGCAAGGGCAGATAGCTCAATGAATAGATTGTCTGACTGCAATGTCACAGACAATGGGTTCGAATCCCGGGTATTTCAGCATCTTGAAATATAATAAAGGACAGTGTGACTGAATTAGCAACAGAAGGGGTCAGGGTAGAGGACATCGGCGGTCAGGAGATGCTGGGCTTCAAAGAGGGGGAAAGTTGCAAGTGAAAGTAATTAAAACAGATAATTGACAAGTGCCGCCTGCAGCGCTATGTGCGGTGCCCCTAGTTACGACCCTGCAGTCCACCAGATTAATGGAATATACAGGGGAAGTCTCCGTCAGCTGTGAATTGATTCAGTTGGTATAACTCCATACCTCCCAACTGTCCCAATTTTCGCGGGACAGTCCCGTTTTTTGGGGACTGTCCCGCTGTCCCACCCGCGGGCCGCAGTGTCCAGCAGTGGGGGGGGGGGGGGGGGGGCAGTTGGGAGTCTCTGTCTCTCGCTGCCCTGCTTAGCAGAGCAGCGGTGAATAGACGCTGTGCGCATGCGCACAGCGTCTATTCACTGGAGACAGAGGGAGAGGGGGCATGCCAGCGGCTCACAGAGCGCTGGGCATTCCCCCTCAGTGACAAAAACGGGGGCGTGGCTCGCGATTGCGGGTCCTCCCATGAAGCCACACCCCCTTTTCGTAGGCCATGCCCCTCTTACTGCAAGGGCAAAGTTGGGAGGTATGTAATTCCTATCATAACAGTGGCAGTAAGGGGTTAGTATTGTATGCAACCATGAGAGTAAATAAAACAATTCACGAAAAGAAAAAAACCTTGAGAGAACAAATGTGACTCTTTCTAAATAATGTAAAACATTTCTAGAATACTTCTACTCTGTGTCATCTAATGGATCTGTGGTGTTATGCACATTATAAATAACAGTGGCAAATGTTAAAATACAGCAACACAATAAGACAGGCTGCCATTGAGAAATGACTATTGCAGATTTTATTGTTTTTTACCATTGAGATACTCCATATAATGTAATAAATAATAACAGTTTATCCAATACACACAATATAAGTTCATGTGGGCATCTAAACTAAAGACAGACAAGTTTCTTTGTGTATATTTCAAAGTATATTTGAGATGTATAGGTTTCACAGACTCTAACCTTTAATTGCAAAACATATTCATTTATTTGGTATCTAAGGAGGTTATTCAGGTTTATTAGCAAACCAAAAAGCACACTAACGGGCAAAACCGTGGGCCTAGGGGGTCATTCCGAGTTGTTCGCTCGTTATTTTTTTCTCGCAATGGAGCGATTAGTTGCTAATGCGCATGCGCAATGTCCGCAGTGCGACTGCGCCAAGTAAATGCAGTTAGGAATTTTACTCACGGCATTACCAAGTTTTTTCTTCGTTCTGGTGATCGTAATGTGATTGGCAGGAAGTGGGTGTTTCTGGGCGGAAACTGGCCGTTTTATGGGTGTGTGTGAAAAAATGCTGCCGTTTCTGGGAAAAACGCGGGAGTGGCTGGAGAAACGGGGGAGTGTCTGGGCGAACGCTGGGTGTGTTTGTGACGTCAAACCAGGAACGAAACTGACTGAACTGATCGCAGATGCCGAGTAAGTCTGGAGCTACTCAGAAACTGCTAAGAAGTGTCTATTCGCAATTCTGCTAATCTTTCGCTCGCAATTTTGATAAGCTAAGATTCACTCCCAGTAGGCGGCAGCTTAGCGTGTGCAAAGCTGCTAAAAGCAGCTTGCGAGCGAACTACTCGGAATGACCCCCCTAATTCAGACCTGATCATAGATGTGCTAAATTTATCACATCTACGATCAGCTTCCCTGACATGCAGGGGGACGCCCAGCACAGGGCGCCCCGCATGTCAGTCCGTACCCAGCCACACAAGTATAAAAGCATCGCACAGCGGCGATGCTTTTGTAGTTGAAGATTAGCTCCCTACCAGCACAGCTCCTGCGCGCTGGCAGGGATCTACTCGTCGCTGTCCGGGTGGCAGCGGTTGCATGTGACCTTCATGCAGCCGCCACGGCTCGCCCCCACACGGTCCAGGCACGCCTGCATAGCCCGGACCGCACCCCAAAACTGGCGGCCAAGCGCCGCCGGCCCGGCCAGCAACTGCCTCTGCCTGTCAATCAGACAGATGCAATCGCAGGGCTGAGACGGAGCAGTTCAAACATGATCGGCTGCTGTGCGAAAACGGCAGCAGCGATCAGGTCTGAATTAGGCCCCATGTGCACTGGAGGTGGGGCAGATGTAATATGTGCAGAGAGAGTTCGAATTGGATCAGTTATATTGTTTCTGTGCAGGGTAAATACTAGCTGCTTTATTTTTACACTGCAATTTAGATTTCAATTTGAACTCACCCCAACCAAATCTACAGTAACTCTCTCTGCACATGTTATATCTGCCCCACCTGCAGTGCACATGGTTTTGACCATTAGAGGAAGATTTTGCTTTTACGATCAACCTTGAATAAGGCCCATAATGTGTATCAGGGGCTCTTACAGTGGTGTAATGTGTATAAGGGGCTCTTACAGTGGTGTAATGGGGGTAATTCAGAGTTGATCGCAGCTTGAACTTTGTTAGCAGTTGGGGAAAACCATGTGCACTGCAGGTGGGGCAGATATAACATGTGCAGAGAGAGTTAGATTTGGGTCGGTTATTTTATTTCTGTGCAGGGTAAATACTGGCTGCTTTATTTTTACACTGCAAATTAGATTGCAGATTGAACACACCCCACCCAAATCTAACTCTCTGCACATGTTACAACTGCCCCTCCTGCAGTGCACATGGTTTTGCCCAACTGCTAACAAAGTTCTTGCTGCGATCAACTCAGAATTACCCCCAATGTGACTAACGGACACTACTGTGCGATATAATGTGAATTGATACTATTCTGTGGCTACACCCCTTTCCCATGAAGCCACATCCCTCATTGCAAACTGTTACAGCGGCAGCGATCGCAGTCTGAAGCCCTATGCGGAGTGCGCTCGTGCACCCCGGGGGCCCAGTGAGATGCATCTCTGGGCAGCGACCGCCTGTGCCTGATTGACAGGCAGAGGCGATTGCGGGATGGGAGGGGGCGTGCCAATGGCATTAGAACGCCATTAGGATGCTGTTGGGGGGGGGGGGGGGCGGTCTGGACAACGCAGGTGTGTCCGGACCATTGCGGGTGTGGGCGGCAGTGTGAGGACACACGCAGCCGCTGCGACCCGGGGCGCCTGCCAGCACGCAGGTGCTGCGCTGGCAGGGAGCTACTCGCCAGGTGCCAAAAACATCACCGCCGGGCAATGTATTTGAATCTGTGCGGGGTGATGGGGGGGGGGGGGGCAGGGCCTGACATGCGGGGCGGACTAGCCCTGTGTTGGGCGTCCCCCCGCATCTCAGAGTAAGTGATCGTAGATATTCTAAATTTAGCACATCTACGATCAGATCTGAATTACCCCCTTGGGGCGGTAACTTTTACTGCAGGAATTCATTTTAAACATGTACAAAGTCACAGATGAAGCATAACAGAACTTGACGTGAGGAAAAGCAGCAGCTGCATCAGAGCCCATCTTACACAGATTCACACACAAATGTCTCACATCAAATTAATTAGTGCATGCTATCAAAGTAGTTTTGTCGCTTTCATTTGTTATTGTTTGCACAATTTGAGTGTACAAGACTCTTATAGCGACTGAGTCGCACGGAACCTGGCGCCCCAGTATGGGCTGTTTGGCGTAACTGCGGCCATGGTGTATAAACAAATACTGTATCTGTACCTCATAATAATAAGGAACCTCCCTAAAAACCTGCATGCATACTCCATACCTAGCAAGGAACGCCAGACTGCTGACATTTCAGTGACAGCCAAAGAGAAAATGGAAGGAAATTAGGACTTTTCTACTTGGGGCTGGTCCCTGCTAGTCAGTGTAACTATCCAGGAGTAAGTATCAGATGAAATAGAAGAAAATAATCAAATTCTGGGAACGAAGTCTTTTTGTCCATTAATGTATGCTAAAAAAGGAAAAGAAAAAGATTTATCATAGCAATCGCACAAGCAGAAGGTGGGGTGGAGCATTGTCATTAGAACTCAGACTACTAGTATATCTTTCTTCTTCAAACTGTCTTTTCAATGGACTGTACAGACATATACCATACATTGCCAAGGTCTAAATTTTCCATAGGCAGTCCTGAATTCCTGAAGCTATAAATGTGTGTGCACCAGTGGAAAAGGTCAAGTCAGGTATGATATGGATATGGGGGATCATTCAGATAGTCACCGCCTACAGGGGGAGTGTATTTTCGCTGTGCAAGTGTGCGAACGCATGTGTAGCAGAGCTGCACAAACAGATTGTGTGCAGTCACTGCGCAGCCCAGGACTTACTCAGCCGCTGCGATCACATCAGGCTGTTTGGGACCTGATTTGTCGTCAGACACCCTCCCTGAAAACTCTTGGTCCGACGTGCGTTTTTCAGCACACTCCCTGAAAACGGTCAGTTGCCACCCACAAACCAGGGGTGTATCTACCCATTGGCCAGGATGGCACTCGCCAGGGGAGCCAGGCAAGGAGGGTGCGCCGACTGGCAGTGCCACCCGCGTCTAAAGGGTATAAAAGTAGTACTGTCAGACTGTACCTGGTCAGAGTCCGTTACTGCTGCCGCGGCCCCGGTGTTCGTCAGCACCGCACTGCACTAGTGATCAGACTAGTGTCCAGCAGCACCGCACTTTGTAATCAGACTCAAAATAGACTACAGCTCCCAGCAGCCCTTGTTTCTGGGAGCTCCCGACAGCAAGGGCTGCTAAGAACTGTAGTTTATTTTGAGTCTGATTACAAGTGCAGTGCTGCTGGATACTAGTCTGATCACTAGTGCAGTGCGGTGCTGATGGACATGCAAGCAGTAACAGACTCTGACCAGTTACACAGCAGTTGTTATATAGCACAGTGCTATAGATCTATTTGTTGTTGAAGATAATAATAAAGTGCCAGTGTTTGGGAGAAGGGACTGTAGTACCTGGAAAACTACACGATTTCCATGCATGTTAGATGTAAGTAAGTAGTAAGTAAGCGAAAACTTTAACTTGTTGAGTGTAATAAAGAAAACACAAATCTTACCTATTTCAAGGCCAGGTTCAAGGAAATGTATATCAGTTAATTGTATAATTGATCATTTTATCTTGGAAGTGACGGCACCCTGATGTTTTTTCTAACAGGAAGCACTTCTACCATCCAACTAATGGTGTTTGGTTAATGGCTGGGTCCACTTGAGGCTCATCTCACAGCATCTCATTAGCATTTCATTCGGGATGCAGTCAAGATGCCGGTGTTTGGCATCCCGGCGGTCGGAAAGCTGACACCAACATCCCGAAACTGCTCGGAATGCTGATGCTGGCATCCCAACATAGATAGCGATGCAGAATGTCAAATCCGGATCGAGTTGGTGCCAAAGTCTTCACTGCCCAGCTGCGTGGGAGGGTTAGGGTTAGGCTGTGAGGGTGGGAGGGTTAGGGTTAGGCTGCGAGGGTGGGAGGGTTAGGCTGCGAGGGTGGGAGGGTTAGGGTTAGGCTGCAGGGAGGGAGATTAGGAAGGGTGGGTTAGGGCTAGGCACCACTGAAGAGGCTGGGAGGGGGGGGGGGGGGGTAGGGTCAGGCTGTGGGTAAGGTGGATTAGGGTTAGGGGGAGGGATGGTGTAATGTGAATACGAGACACTACTGTGCAGTGTAATGTGAATAAGGGACACTACTGTGAGGCATCATTTGAATTGGAAGTACTAATGTGACCACACCCTTCCCCCACAAGACCATGCCCCATTTCCAATACTCACATCTTATTTCAAATGTGTGTAGTGTGTGTGTGTGTGTGTGTGTGTGTGTGTGTGTGTGTGTGGGGGGGGAGGGGCAGCCCCTTACTTTGCCAGGGGTGCTTGGACCCCTAGATACACCCCTGCCACAAAAGCCCTCTTCCTGTCAATCTCCTTACGAACGCCCGTGCGAATGGATCGTTCACACAATCCCGTCGTTGACCGGCAATCCCCGTGGCAGCCATCTGTTGCACCTGCGCATGGCGGTGCATATGCATGCGCAGTTCGGATCTGATCGCCTGCTGTGCAAAAATGCACAGCAGCGATCAGATCTGAATGACCCCTATGGTCCAGGAACATGAGTCCTGATTGATATGTGGTTGGAGCTGCTATCACTTCCTTGAAAGCAGCGGTGATAGTGATGTATGGTGATGCAGCAGGAGGCGTCTATTACAAGTACTAGCGATCCGACCTGCATCCTAGGACCCAGCATCGGATCACTGACCCACCATCGGGCAGCTTGTGGCACCCATGGTACTGCCCAAGTCGCCCATCACAGAGGCCAGGAAATCTCTGTCCAATAACAGGATCCCTGGCCTCTTCCCTCCCTTTAAACGGTGGTGACACGCCTCCGTTTTCACAAACCTAGGCCATCGCCGCCCCCATCACAAAGTCACACACATGAGGCACAAGGCGCACCTCCAAACACATCTGAATTAGGCCCCTGGTCTACTGCGTCCTGATTTTCCATTTTGTAGTGTTGGGAGTGACTCTGTATGGAAGTTTTCCAGGATTTATACAAACATCTATGGACACAGGGAAACGTGTGTATGGTCTCATTAGTCAGTTTCCATCTTTGACCCTTTGAAATGTTTGGAGCTACTGCATGCCAGTTGTTCCACCTTAATGTCCATTTGGAGCCTGATCTAGAGGTGGACTCAGTTGCAGTTGGGACTACATTTTTGTGTGCAGCATGACTCAGACTGTATGCTAATGTTGCAGCTGATGGTCTTCACTTTGAGACGCCAACAGCTTTGGTTCTAATCTGCCGCTGTGTTTAAAAATACATACCATCGGTTGTACTAGCGCTATGGAGGCGCAGAATGTCTGTAGGAGCATGGCCACCAGCGCAACGCTGACAAAAGATACAGTTGCTGGTGGCAACATGCCCGCATCTGGCTAGTCACCCGTCTGTCACCTACCAGGAACAGCCACCAAAACTGTGTCTCTCTCTCTGCATCTAAAATTGTTCTGCAAGTCCTGGCAGTAACCATAAGGATGCATGCGCTGTGCCATCATTAGTGTTGGCACCTGCCTATTGCAAGACTAGAGATATACCTCAGAACAAGCATATATGTCTGCACGAGTAGCATTTGTGAACACACCATCACTGATCTTTGTCTTCTTGAGAACAGCCCTTCCCACCGCCATTTTGCATTTCTAGCTGTAAGATGAGATGCATGCACAATGCTTAAGGGTCTGCATAGGCAGGATTGTGTGCGTTTGCTTTCCCAGCACACGCAGACCATAGTTGTCTACCCTCCCTCATTCCACAGGAGACTCCCTGAAACAGTAGCAATCTCCCTGACTCCCTGATTGTACAGTACCTTAACCCCATTATATAGCTGTTACATTCGTGGGGGGGAAAATAATTCTAAACATTCAAATGGGATCATCAGTGCCATTTCCCTGTATTGGTTATAAGGCGCAATGACCCCTATGGCTACATGCATTTTAAATAAGGTTTCTCATGGGCACTTACAGTATATGTGTATACAGTATACTAACTTTGGGGCTGATTTACGTTTGGATGTAAGTCATTTTATGGCACGCCTCTCAGATGTAGCAGTACACATCCGCGCTGATAGGTGTTACTTTCACAATCTCCCTGAAATGCTTTTTCAAAAGTAGGCAAGTATAGCGCAGACTGGCATAGTAAATGGTTTTCATTATCCTCATAGGAGCTGATTTTGAGTCAGACAGATCTCTGTGCACGGACACAATTGCCGCATTTTTCTGTCCTATTTGGAGGTATCTTAGGTGGTCATTCCGAGTTGTTTGCTAGCAGTTTTCGTTCGCAGCGCAGTGTTTAGGCAAAAAAGCAGCACTTCTGCGCATGTGTATGCTGCGCAATGCGCATGCGCGACGTACTTTCACAAAAGCCGAAGTAGTTTTACACAAGGTCTAGCGACGCATTTCAGTCGCACTGCTCGCCGCAGAGTGATTGACATGTTTCTGGGAGGTAACTGACCGTTTTCGGGGAGTGTTTGGGAAAATGCAGGCGTGTCAGATACAAACGCAGGCGTGCCGGGGCAAACGCAGGTGTGGCTGGCCGAACGCAGGGCGCGTGACAAAACAGGAACTAAATAGTATGAAGTGATCGCAAGATAGGAGTAGGTCTGGAGCTGCTCAGAAACTACACAATCTTTTTTCTCTGACGTCCTAGTGGATGCTGGGAACTTCGTAAGGACCATGGGGAATAGACGGGCTCCGCAGGGGACTGGGCACTCTAAGAAAGAATTAGGACTACTGATGTGCACTGGCTCCTCCCTCTATGCCCCTCCTCCAGACCTCAGTTAGAATCTGTGCCCGGCTCGAGCTGGTTGCACACTAGGGGCTCTCCTGAGTTTCTGGAAAAGAAAGTATTTATTAGTTTTTTTATTTTCAGTGAGATCTGCTGGCAACAGACTCACTGCTACGAGGGACTTAGGGGAGAGAGGCGAACCTACCTGCTTGCAGCTAGCTTGGGCTTCTAGGCTACTGGACACCATTAGCTCCAGAGGGATCGAACACAGGCCCAGCCTCGGTTGTCCGGTCCCGGAGCCGTGCCGCCGCCCCCCTTGCAGAGCCAGAAGCAAGAAGAACGTCCTGGAAATCTGCGGCTGAAGACTCCGGTCTTCATTAAGGTAGCGCACAGCACTGCAGCTGTGCGCCATTGCTCCCCATGCACACCACATACTCCGGTCACTGATGGGTGCAGGGCGCTGGGGGGGGGGGGTTGCCCTGGGCTGCAATTAGATTACCTTAAAATGGCAAAAAACACATAATATAGTCTAATAAACTATATGTGTGTAAAAATCCCCTACCATAATATTAATATAAAGAGCGGGAGAAGCCCGCCAAAAAAGGGGCAGGGCTATCTCCCTCAGCACACTGGCGCCATTTTCTCTTCACAGCTCAGCTGGAAGGACGCTCCCCAGGCTCTCCCCTGCAGTTTCCAGGCTCAATAGGGTAAAAAAGAGAGGGGGGGGCACTAAATTTAGGCGCAATACTGTGTATTATAGCTGCTATAGGGAAAATCACTTTGTGTAGTGTAAATCCCTGTTTATATAGCGCTGTGGTGTGTGCTGGCATACTCTCTCTCTGTCTCCCCAAAGGACTTTGTGGGGTCCTGTCCTCAGTCAGAGCATTCCCTGTGTGTGTGTGCGGTGTGTCGGTATGGCTGTGTCGACATGTTTGATGAGGAGGCTTATGTGGAGGCGGAGCAGGTGCTGATAAATGTGATGTCACCCCCTGCGGGGTCGACACCAGAGTGGATGGATATGTGGAAGGTATTAACCGACAGTGTCAACTCCTTACATAAAAGGCTGGATGACGTAACAGCCGTGCCTGCCTGCCCAGGCGTCTCAAAGGCCATCAGGGGCTCAAAAACGCCCGCTACCTCAGATGGCAGACACAGATGTCGACACGTAGTCTGACTCCAGTGTCGACGAGGATGAGACATATACACAATCCACAAGGGGCATCCGTTGCATGATTACGGCAATAAAAAATGTGTTGCACATTTCTGACATTAACCCAGGTACCACTAAAAAGGGTATTATGTTTGGGGAGAAAAAGCAACCAGTGGTTTTTCCCCCATCAGATGAGTTGAATGAAGTGTGTGAAGAAGCGTGGGCTTCCCCCGACAAGAAACTAGTGATTTCTAAAAAGTTACTGATGGCGTACCCTTTCCCGCCAGAGGACAGGTTACGCTGGGAGACATCCCCGAGGGTGGATAAAGCGCTCACACGCTTGTCAAAAAAGGTGGCACTGCCGTCTCAGGATACTGCCGCCTTAAAGGAGCCTGCGGATAGAAAGCAGGAGGCTATCCTGAAGTCTGTATATACACACTCAGGTACTATACTGAGACCTGCTATTGCTTCAGCATGGATGTGCAGTGCTGCAGCAGCGTGGTCTGATTCCCTGTCTGATAACATTGATTCCCTTGACAGGGACACTATATTGCTAACCATAGAGCATATTAAAGACGTAGTCTTATCTATGAGAGATGCACAGAGGGATATTTGCCGGCTGGCATCTAGAATAAATGCAATGTCCATCTCTGCCAGGAGAGTATTATGGACTCGGCAGTGGACAGGTGATGCGGATTCTAAAAGGCACATGGAGGTTTTGCCTTACAAGGGTGAGGAATTGTTTGGGGATGGTCTCTCGGACCTCGTTTCCACAGCAACAGCTGGGAAGTCGACATTTTTTACCTCAGGTTCCCTCACAGCCTAAGAAAGCACCGTATTATCAGGTACAGTCCTTTCGGCCCCAGAAAGGCAAGCGGGTTAAAGGCGCGTCCTTTCTGCCCAGAGGCAGGGGTAGAGGGAAAAAGCTGCACCATACAGCCAGTTCCCAAGAACAAAAATCCTCCCCTGCTTCCACTAAATCCACCGCATGACACTGGGGCTCCACTGGTGGAGCCAGGTGCGGTGGGGGCCCGTCTCCGGAACTTCAGCGACCGGTGGGTTTGCTCACAGGTGGATCCCTGGGTTCTACAAGTGGTATCTCAGGGATACAAGCTGGAATTCGAGACGTCTCCCCCTCGCCGTTACCTCAAATCAGCCTTGCCAGCCACTCCCCCGGACAGGGAGGTAGTGCTGGCGGCAATTCACAAGCTGTACCTCCAGCAGGTGATAATAAAAGTTCCCCTCCTTCAACAGGGACGGGGTTACTATTCCACAATGTTTGTGGTACCGAAACCAGACGGTTCGGTGAGACCCATTCTAAATTTGAAATCCTTGAACACTTATATAAGGAGGTTCAAGTTCAAAATGGAATCGCTCAGGGTGGTTATTGCAAGCCTGGAAGAAGGGGATTACATGGTATCACTGGACATCAATGATGCTTACCTGCATGTCCCTATTTACCCACCTCACCAGGTGTACCTCCGTTTTGTGGTACAAGACTGCCATTACCAATTCCAGACGTTCCCGTTTGGTCTGTCCACGGCACGGAGGGTATTTACCAAAGTAATGGCCGAAATGATGATACTCCTTCGAAAGAAGGGAGTTATAATTATCCCATACTTGGACGATCTCCTTATAAAGGCGAGGTCCAGGGAGGAGTTGTTGGTCGGAGTAGCACTATCTCAGGAAGTGCTACAACAGCACGGCTGGATTCTGAATATTCCAAAGTCGCAGCTGGTTCCTACGACGCGTCTGCTGTTCCTGGGTATGATTCTGGACACAGAACAGAAGAAGGTGTTTCTCCCGGAGGAGAAGGCCAAGGAATGGTCATCTCTGGTCAGAGACCTCCTGAAACCAAAACAGGTGTCGGTGCATCACTGCACGCGAGTCCTGGGAAAGATGGTAGCTTCTTACGAGGCAATTCCATTCGGCAGATTCCATGCAAGGATCTTTCAGTGGGATCTGTTAGACAAGTGGTCCGGATCGCATCTTCAGATGCATCGGCTGATCACCCTGTCCCCGAGGGCCAGGGTGTCTCTGCTGTGGTGGCTGCAGAGTGCTCATCTTCTAGGGGGCCGCAGATTCGGCATACAGGACTGGGTCCTGGTGACCACGGATGCAAGCCTCCGAGGTTGGGGGGCAGTCACTCAGGGAAGAAACTTCCAAGGACAATGGTCGAGTCAGTAGGCTTCCCTACACATAAATATTCTGGAACTAAGGGCCATTTACAATGTCCTAAGTCAGGCAAGACCCCTGCTTCAAAACCAGCCGGTGCTGATTCAGTCAGACAACATCACGGCGGTCGCCCATGTAAACCGACAGGGCGGCACAAGAAGCAGGATGGCGATGGCAGAAGTCACAAGGATTCTCCGATGGGCGGAAAATCACGTGATAGCACTGTCAGCAGTGTTTATTCCGGGAGTCGACAACTGGGAAGCAGACTTCCTCAGCAGGCACGACCTCCACCCGGGAGAGTGGGGACTTCATCCAGAAGTCTTCCAACTGATTGTAAACCGTTGGGAAAGGCCACAGGTGGACATGATGGCGCACCGCCTAAACAAAAAGCTAAAAAGATATTGCGCCAGGTCAAGGGACCCTCAGGCAATAGCTGTGGACGCTCTAGTGACACCGTGGGTGTACCAGTCGGTTTATGTGTTCCCTCCTCTTCCTCTCATACCAAAGGTGCTGAGGATAATAAGAGAGGAGTAAGAACTATACTCATCGTTCCGGATTGGCCAAGACGGACTTGGTACCCTGAACTGCAAGAAATGATCTCAGAGGACCCTTGGCCTCTGCCTCTCAGACAGGACCTGCTACAGCAGGGGCCCTGTCTGTTCAAAGACTTACCGCGGCTGCGTTTGACGGCATGGCGGTTGAACGCCGGATCCTGATGGAAAAGGGCATTCCGGTTGAAGTCATTCCTACGCTGATAAAAGCTAGGAAAGATGTGACAGCAAAGCATTATCACCGCATATGGCGAAAATATGTTGCTTGGTGTGAGGCTATGAAGGCCCCCACAGAAGAATTTCAGCTGGGTCGTTTTCTGCACTTCCTACAGTCAGGAGTGACTATGGGCCTAAAATTGGGTTCCATTAAAGTCCAGATTTCGGCCCTGTCTATTTTCTTTCAAAAAGAACTGGCTTCACTGCCTGAAGTTCAGACGTTTGTTAAGGGAGTGCTGCACATTCAGCCCCCTTTTGTGCCCCCGGTGGCACCTTGGGATCTCAACGTTGTGTTGGATTTCCTAAAATCACATTGGTTTGAGCCACTTCAGACCGTGGAATTAAAATATCTCACGTGGAAAGTGGTCATGCTTTTGGCCTTGGCTTCGGCTAGGCGGGTGTCAGAATTGGCGGCTTTGTCCTGTAAAAGCCCCTATCTGATCTTCCATATGGACAGAGCAGAATTGAGGACGCGTCCCCAATTCCTCCCTAAGGTGGTATCAGCGTTTCATTTGAACCAACCTATTGTGGTGCCTGCGGCTACTGGGGACTTGGAGGCCTCCAAGTTGCTGGATGTAGTCCGGGCCCTGAAAATCTATGTTTCCAGGACGGCTAGAGTCAGAAAGACTGACTCGCTGTTTATCCTGCATGCACCCAACAAGCTGGGTGTTCCTGCTTCTAAGCAGACTATTGCTCGCTGGATCTGCTCCAAGATTCAACTTGCACATTCTGCGGCTGGACTGCCGCATCCTAAATCTGTGAAGGCCCATTCCACGAGGAAGGTGGGCTCTTCTTGGGCGGCTGCCCGAGGGGTCTCGGCTTTACAACTTGGCCGAGCTGCTACCTGGTCGGGATCAAACACGTTTGCAAAATTCTACAAGTTTGATACCCTGGCTGAGGAGGACCTTGAGTTTGCTCATTCGGTGCTGCAGAGTCATCCGCACTCTCCCGCCCGTTTGGGAGCTTTGGTATAATTCCCATGGTCCTTACGGAGTTCCCAGCATCCACTAGGACGTCAGAGAAAATAAGAATTTACTCACCGGTAATTCTATTTCTCGTAGTCCGTAGTGGATGCTGGGCGCCCATCCCAAGTGCGGATTGTCTGCAATACTTGTATATAGTTATTGCCTAACTAAAGGGTTATTGTTCTGAGCCATCTGTTCAGTGAGGCTCAGTTGTTATTCATACTGTTAACTGGGTATAGTTATCACGAGTTGTACGGTGTGATTGGTGTGGCTGGTATGAGTCTTACCCGGGATTCCAAATCCTTTCCTTGTTGTGTCAGCTCTTCCGGGCACAGTTTCCCTAACTGAGGTCTGGAGGAGGGGCATAGAGGGAGGAACCAGTGCAC
The DNA here is from genome assembly GCF_028390025.1 of Pseudophryne corroboree. Taxonomy (NCBI): domain Eukaryota; kingdom Metazoa; phylum Chordata; class Amphibia; order Anura; family Myobatrachidae; genus Pseudophryne; species Pseudophryne corroboree. The sequence continues at coordinate 735,015,092 of NC_086446.1, forward strand.
ACCAGTAGTCCTAATTCTTTCTTAGAGTGCCCAGTCTCCTCCGGAGCCCGTCTATTCCCCATGGTCCTTACGGAGTTCCCAGCATCCACTACGGACTACGAGAAATAGAATTACCGGTGAGTAAATTCTTATTTTTTTGTAGCCGCGCTCCGATCCTTTCGGTCGCACTTCTGCTAAGCTAAGATACACTCCCAGAGGGCGGCGGCTTAGTGTTTGCACGGCTGCTAAAAGGAGCTAGCGAGCGAACAACTCGGAATGAGGGCCTTAGCTGGATCTGTCTTTCTGTCAAATGGGCACTTTGGGGTGGGAACTGGACGGTGACAATGCATTTGCAAGGAACTATTCAATTTTCTGGGAGTGTTGTAGGTGTGTTGTGGGTGTGTCATGGGCATGTCTTGGGCGTGTAGCTAGAGGTATGTGCTATTCTGAGTTGTGCGTATAGAGAAGAGAGTGTAAGCTTGCGAGCAGGGCCCTCCTACCTCTATGTCTGTCTGTCTTTGCCCAGTTTTGTTCTATAACTGTTGTCCTAATTGTAAAGCGCAACGGAATATGCTGCGCTATATAAGAAACTGCTAAAAAATAAATAAATAAGAGAAGCCCGATTCAGGTGGATCTCTTATTACTTGCATGTGGCTGGTGTGTCATGCCACCGCCGCGGCCACCGTACTTACCCCTCCGGGCGCGATGGGTCTCCGTGCGGCTGTCCTCGCTGGGGGTTTCCGGCTCCCGGCGCTCCGTCCGGCAAGCATGAGTGTGGACGTCGCGGGTACGCCCGGCGTTCACTGAAGGTGCGGGTGACGTCATCAGTACTTCCCACCAATCAGGCACTGGCGGGAAGTTCAAATTCAGACGCCGGGCAGAGCTCCGGCCCCTGAGTATCATCTATTCTGCCTACAGAAGTTGTGATCTCCAGTGCTCCCGCATTCCGTGCCTCCAAGCACCTCCGTGCCTCCAAGCACTTCCGTGCCTCCAAGCATCTCAGTGCCTCCAAGCGCCTCAGTGCCTCCAAGCGCCTCAGCGCCTCCAAGCACCTCAGTGTCTCCAAGCGCCTCAGCGCCTCCAAGCACCTCAGCGCCTCCAAGCACCTCAGTGCCTCCAAGCGCTTCAGCGCCTCCAAGCACTTAAGCGCCTACAAGCACTTCAGTCTCTTCAAACCCCAGTGCACTTTAGCGCAGTTTGTGCCTCCAGCACCTGGTATTCCTCACTGATTCATCAGCACCTTTCAAGTTCTGTCTTTCAGGAGACCTTCAGCGTCCACGCGTGCCTCCTGTCTGCGGACCTGATCCTGCATGAGGAAATCTTACATTCGGCCATCTCTGTTGCGGCCCAGTTGCGGTTCCTCTTCCCGGTCACCGGAAGAAACCCCGAGTACACACCGCTCCCAAACCAGGTCAGTGATAGTATACTCAGGCCTCATGGACCCGGGAGATCGGAACACGGACTCAAGTGCCATCCAGAATCTGGCTTCCCGAGTACAAAGTCAGGAAGCGGCACAAGGTCAGGTGATGCAGTACCTCCAGGAGTTGTCCGGGCGTCTGGATCAGATTCATGTGTCCCTAGCCTCGGTAATTCCAGCACCAGTTCCAGTAGCCGCACCAGTTGCCGCTTCCAGCAATGTTCAGCCATCGGCCGGTGCCACTCAGCGCCTTCAGCTGCCTACTCCGTCCCGTTATAATGGGAATCCTAAAAATTGTCGTGGTTTTTTAAACCAATGCGAGGTACGTTTCGAGCTACTTGCACATAACTTTCCTACAGACCGGTCCAAGGTGGCATATATTATTTCTCTGCTCGAAGGATCAGCGTTGGATTGGGTGTCTCCGTTATGGGAACGATCTGATCCCGTGGTTTCCAACTCCACCAACTTCATCACGTCCTTTTGAAGAATCTTCGACGAGCCCGGCAGGATGACCACTGCTTATTCTGACTTGCTCCGTGTCTGTCAGGGCTCCCGCTCCGTGGGTCAGTACGTGGTTCATTTCCAGACCATTGCCTCTGAACTTCGCTGGAATAATGACGCCCTGAGGGTTGCCTTCTGGAACGGTCTCTCCGACCGGCTGAAAGATGAGTTGGTCACTAGGGACCTGCCGGATCCATTAGAAGAGTTGATCTCCCTCTGCGTCAAGGTGGATCTTCGGATGCAGGAGCGTGGAGGAGAGTGTAGTCGTTCAGACCGTTCCAGGTTCCGGCTTCCTCCTCCTAGACAGGCGGCTGTACCCAGTCCGGACGAACCCATGCAAATAAACCGGTCCCGACTGTCTCCGGAGGAACGACAGCGTCGTCGTGAGGGCAAACTCTGCCTGTACTGCGGAGCTGCAGATCACTTCATTAAATCCTGCAAATCCCGTCCGGGAAACGGCAGGCCTAGCTTGTTCCGGAGGAGTCAAGTTGGGGGTCACGACCAAATCTTCTCCGACTTTGGATTGTTTGCTTCCTGTGTCTTTAATCACCAAGTCCATCTCCAAGTCTTGTGAGGCCCTGTTGGATTCCGGGGCTGCGGGGAACTTCGTTTCTTCCTCCTGTGTCCAAAGCATGGATTTAAAGGTACTGCCTATCGAGCGGCCTATTTCTTTGACGGCTATCAATGGTACAAGAATATCCAAGGGTCTCATAACGTGGCGCACGGAGCCAGTTAAGCTGCAGGTCGGAGCCCTACATCAGTAATGTCTGGAATTCTTGGTGATTCCGGAAATGCATCACGATCTGGTTCTCGGAATGCCTTGGCTCAAAATTCATAATCCCCACATCGATTGGAAGTTTTCTCAAATTCTGTCTTGGAGTTCTTTTTGTCACGCTAACTGTCTCACTCCTGTCTGTCCGCTCCGTGTCTCTTCTAAGTTGGATGAAGAGCTTATTCCGGAGGTGTATCAAGAGTTCAAGGATGTGTATGTGTTTTCGGAACAGGCGGCTGACCAGTTACCACCCCATAGGCCTTGGGACTGCCCCATTGACCTTATCCCAGGGAAAATGCCGCCCCGTGGCCGCACATATCCTCTGTCACTTCCTGAGACTCAAGCTATGTCGGACTATATTAAGTCCAATCTTCTCAAGGGATTCATACGCCCCTCTATCTCCCCGGCTTGAGCAGGCTTCTTTTTCGTGAAGAAGAAGGACGGGGGGTCAAGACCATGTATCGATTACCGCGGCCTAAACGATATCACCATCAAGAATAAATACCCCTTGCCACTAATCACAGAGTTATTTGATAGGGTTCGTGGCGCCCACGTTTTCTCCAAGCTCGATTTGAGGGGAGCCTATAATCTTATACGCATCCGAGAAGGGGATGAATGGAAGACCGCTTTCAATACCAGGGATGGGCATTATGAATATCTGGTGATGCCGTTTGGCCTTAGTAATGCCCCTGCCGTCTTCCAGGGATTCGTCAACGAAATCTTCCGAGACATGTTATATCGAAGTGTTGTGGTATATTTAGACGACATCCTGATTTTTTCCAAAGATCTTACTGAACACAGGACACAGGTCAAAGAAGTCCTCCACCGTTTATGAAAGAATCATCTCTATGCTAAGATTTCCAAATGTACTTTCGAAGTAACATCAATTCCGTTCCTCGGTTATATCATCTCGGGGACGGAGCTTCGCATGGACCCGGAGAAACTCTCCGCCATTCATGACTGGACTCAGCCCCTCTCTTTGAAAGCAGTACAAAGATTCCTGGGTTTTGCGAATTATTACAGGAAATTCATTAGGGGTTTCTCCACCATAGTTGCCCCCATTACCGCCTTGACCAGAAAGGGCTCCAACCCGGGTTTGTGGTCTCCCGAAGCCATGGAAGCATTCACCTACTTGAAATCAGCTTTTATGTCAGCCCGGTCCTCCAACAACCAAATTTCGAAGAACCTTTTTTCCTGGAGGTTGATGCGTCCTCGGTCGGAGTTGGAGCCATTTTCTCCCAGTACTCCTCGGATAAGAAATTGCATCCGTGTGGCTTCCACTCTCATAAGTTCTCACCGGCCGAACGGAATTATACTATTGGTGATCAAGAACTTTTGGCAATAAAATCTGCTTTGGAGGAGTGGAGGTATCTTTTAGAAGGGGCCAAACGTGATTACTATTTACACCGATCACAAAAATTTGTTGTACATCAAAACCGCACAGTGTTTGAATCCTCGCCAAGCTAGATGGGCGCTTTTCTTCACTCGATTTTCTTTTGTTATCAAGTACCGGGCCGGGACTTTCAATACTAAAGCTGATGCGCGCTCTCGTTCACAAACTCCCACAGATGAAGAGTATTATTTTGAGCGGAGTTTAATTCTGAATCCAATTTCTGTTTCCGCTGCTTCCACTACTCCGGGTCCTCCCCCTGGAAGAATGTCTGTACCAACTAAATTCCGGCTGAATATACTGCAGTGGGCCCATATCTCCAAGTTCTCTGGTCATCCCGGCGTTCAGAAGATGTTCAAGTTTCTGCAAAGATTTTACTGGTGGGACACCATGAGGAAGGATGTACAGGATTACGTTAATTCTTGCCCACAGTGTACGCAGCATAAATCTCCTCGTCTGCCTCCTGCCGGGTTGCTTCGTCCTCTGTCTATTCCTATGAAACCCTGGACTCATATTTCCATGGACTTCATTACCGAGTTGCCCTGTTCTAAGGGTTACAATACCATCTGGGTGATTGTCGACCGTTTTTCAAAGATGGCGCACTTCGTTCCATTGACAGGTCTGCCGACAGCTCCCAAATTGGCTCTATTATACATCCGGGAACACTTTAGGTTGCATGGTTTGCCTCAAGAAATAGTCTCTGATCGAGGGGTACAGTTCACCGCAAGGTTTTGGAGAGCCCTCTGCTCAGCCTTACAAATTAAACTTAAATTTTCGTCTGCCTATCATCCCCAAACGAATGGACAAACGGAACGAGTCAACCAAGATTTGTAGACTTTCTTCCGCCTTTATCTCTCCCCTTCACAGGACAACTGGGTGGAGTTGTTACCTTGGGCGGAGTTTGCCCATAACCATTCGTTTCATTCTTCCACTGGCGAGTCTCCGTTCTTCATCAACTATGGGTTCCACCCACGAGTTCCGGAATTGCCAATTCTTCCGACAGAAGAGGTACCAGCTGTGACTTCCACTTTACTACACTTCAGACAAATTTGGAGTAAGATTCATGCTAGTCTTAAAAAGGTTTCTGTCCGATACAAGTTCTTCGCGGATAAGAAACGGCGAGCCGCTCCTCAATACAAGGTTGGTGATAGGGTATGGCTTTCCACACGTAATCTCCGGTTAAAGGTACCCACTATGAAGTTTGCTCCAAGATTCATCGGTCCTTATCCTGTGCTACAAGTCCTGAATCCTGTGGTCTGTAAGCTGGGTTTACCTTCTCATCTACGTATACCAAATGCCTTCCATGTTTCTCTTCTTCGTCCTCTCGTCCTTAATCGTTTTCATTCAAAGTCTTCTAGCCCCTCCTCAGTAGAAGCTGAAACCGGAACAGACTTCGAGATCAAAACTATTCTGGATTCTCGTTACCAGCATAAGAATCTGCAATATCTGGTAGAGTGGAAAGGTTATGGTCCTGAGGAAAGAAGTTGGATAAAAGCTTCTGAAGTCTCAGCTCCTCGACTAATCCGGAATTTCCATTCTAGACACCCTACGAAACCAGGAAAGTGTCCAGGGGCCATTCCTAGAGGAGGGGGTACTGTCATGCCACCGCCGCGGCCACCGTACTTACCCCTCCGGGCGCAATGGGTCTCCGTGCGGCTGTCCTCGCTGGCGGTCTCCGGCTCCCGGCGCTCTTTCCGGCAAGCATGAGTGTGGACGTCGCGGGTACGCCCGGCGTTCACTGAAGGTGCAGGTGACGTCATCAGTACTTCCCACCAATCAGGCACTGGCGGGAAGTTCAAATTCAGATGCCGGGCAGAGCTCCGGCGCCTGAGTATCATCTATTCTGCCTACAGAAGTTGTGATCTCCAGTGCTCCCGCATTCCGTGCCTCCAAGCACCTCCGTGCCTCCAAGCACCTCCGTGCCTCCAAGCACTTCAGTGCCTCCAAGCACCTCCGTGCCTCCAAGCATCTCCGTGCCTCCAAGCACCTCCGTGCCTCCAAGCACTTCCGTGCCTCCAAGCATCTCCGTGCCTCCAAGCACCTCCATGCCTCCAAGCACCTCCGTGCCTCCAAGCACTTCCGTGCCTCTAAGCACCTCCGTGCCTCCAAGCACTTCCGTGCCTCCAAGCATCTCAGTGCCCCCAAGCGCCTCAGTGCCTCCAAGCGCCTCAGCGCCTCCAAGCACCTCAGTGTCTCCAAGCGCCTCAGCGCCTCCAAGCACCTCAGCGCCTACAAGCACTTCAGTCTCTCCAAACCCCAGTGCACTTTAGCGCAGTTTGTGCCTCCAGCACCTGGTATTCCTCACTGATTCATCAGCACCTTTCGAGTTCTGTCTTTCAGGTGACCTTCAGCGTCCACGCGTGCCTCCTGTCTGCCGACCTGATCCTGCATGAGGAAAACTTACATTCGGCCATCTCTGCTGCGGCCCAGTTGCGGTTCCTCTTCCCGGTCACCGGAAGAAACCCCGAGTCCACTAACGCTCCCAAACCAGGTCAGTGATAGTGTGCAAGTGCCAATACTAATGGTGACAGCTGCTGCTGTGGATGAAAGACAATGGACAGAGAAGCTTCTTGCTGCAAGTTGCATGGACTACACTTGCGTTAGCACAAGGTATCAGACTTTCGCAACCACTCACACTACAGGCACTTTCCGTCCGACCCAGAATCAGGCCTATCTGGGGTCTATGTACTAAGCTTTGGAGACTGGAGAGAGATAAAGAGGAAAGAGGTAAATTACCAGCTAATCAGCTCCTAGCTGCCATGTTACAGGCTGTGTTTGGAAAATGACAGTTATGAGCTGGTTAGCTGGTACTTTATCTCTCTCCAAGGCTTAGTACTGTACATGGATCCCATAGCCTTTTGCATGTTTTGGAGATGCTTGATGCAGCAAAACTACTGGTCCCTTTAAGGCAGTGGTTCTCAAACTCTGTCCTCAGGACCCCAAACAGTTCATGTTTTCCAGATCACCAACTGTCACGTTTAAATAATCCACAGGTGACCTGAAAACCATGAACTGTGTGGGGTCCTGAGGACAGAGTTTGAGAACCTGTGCTTTAAGATATGAGTGAAGCACTGCTCTTTTCCAAATATTAGCCGTCCAATAAGAATAATTCTATACACACTAAATAATTTAAACAGTACTAATTCCTTAAATATATTTTTTGTTTAATAAAGTACCTATATTTTCAGTGTTAACAGAATTCTGAGTTCTGCCTCCATTTTTGATTAATACTCCCTCCCCTTCCCCAACAACCACAAAGAACTGTCCAGCTGCCACCAGCTCTTATTGCTAAATAGTAGGAAAGTGGAAAGCTCCTTTGAATGAAAAGACGCCAAGCAGCAATTAATACTCTTACAGATGGTACCTCAGCCACTGGCCGATAATACATACTACTAGCCTTTTATTTGATGCCAGAGCCTCTCCTCCTCCACTATGGCAATTTTGGAATAATAAAGAAACACTAATAAACAAAAATTCAAATCCATCAAATCTAATCTACAGTAATACTGTCTACTAATAAACACCTCTTACAAGTACACAGGGTCAGACTGGGGCCTCTTTCCGGCCCTGGCATCCGTGCAACGCCAAAGGGGGCGCGCGGACACTGCAAATGGGGGCGTGGACTCATGGCACGCCCCCATATTGCTTAGCAATGGGGCACTATCATGGGCGGCAGCGGGGGACAAACCAGAGAGACGGCAGCTGCGCTGCGCGCGGCCTTCCTGGCTCTCTGTGGACCGGATCGGCCTTTCTGGCAATTGCCAGAAGTGCCAGATGGGTAGCACGGGATAAGGTTGTTAGGCTGACAGTCATTAGGTCGACCACTATTGGTCGACATGCAGTAGGTTGACAGGGTTGACTAGGCCTACATGGTCTACACGTCGACATGAAAAAAGGTCGACATGAGTTTTTCCATTTTTTTCTCTTTTCCTACTTTTTCAGACTTTACGATTCACGTGGACTACAACTGGGAATGGTAACCTGTGCCGAGCGCAGCGAGGCACCTTGCCCGAAGCATGGAGAGCGAAGTGAACCATGAGAGGGGACACGGTGCGATAATTGGGGATCCCCGTCACTCTACGAACAAAACTACACCAAAAAAAAAAAAAGCAACCCATGTCATCCTTTTTTATGTCGACCTACCACACGTCGACCTATTGACCATGTCGACCTATCAACCCTGTCGACCTACTGCATGTCGACCAATAGTGGTCAACCTAATGACTGTCGATCTAAGTGTGGTCGACCCAACAACCCATAACCGGGCAGCACGGCCCTGCAACCGTCGATCGGTATGCTAACCGCCGACCCAGTAGGGTGCTTCTGCCCCTTTAATACAGCTGTCAGGGAGCCATAATTAAGATCACATATGCCCTTCCCGCACTAACAGTGATACTGCTCTGGGCTCTTACATTGTCAGTGCCTAGAGCCGGCCTTGGATGTAAGAACATCAGCCTCAGGAAAGCTAAATCTGTAGTCAATAGAGTTGTTGGAAAAGTGATTAAGGAAACAATTGCCTTAAGTGCAACTTCAGCAATAAATAAGCTGCCCGGTGACATTAGCTGGAAAGCTTAAACTGTTTCTCAGAGGTGGGTAATTTCATAGGGAATGTAATATCTAAGCCTTCTGTACCGATAGTAGCTGAATGTTTTACTAGCAGTATATACTTGTATCCAATTACTTTGTTTTTCTAATATGACACTGAACATTTTTTGCTTGATGTCTCCAGGATAAATTCATGAAAACTTGCGACTTCTTTCCAAACTCAATTCTGCGTTCCAGTATTAAAATTGGCAAGAGAAATAATTCCTGGGCTTGTCTATTCATCTATATTCATGTCTTATTTAGCAGAATAAAGTTCCCACACATCATCGTTGTCTCATCGTTTGTCACAGCAATCAGCGAACAGAACACTCAGACTTGCGCATCTTAATGTCACTGTTGTATTGCACAGTAAATAAAATTGTTTATCCAGTCCAAGTCGCTTCAGAAATGCATATTTCAGCTGTAAGCGGGAAACATTTCTGTGTAGTGAATATGAGCTACCGTGAGTGACTAGAGAGCAGAGAAAATTATTGTTAATATTGATATTTCATCATCTTCTCAGTAGTGATAGAAAAATCAGTAACTCATCAGAAATGGTCACAGCAGCACAGAGTGTTTTAGGTGTGCGCCTTGTGATAAGTCGTGACCTAGCCATTTCAATGATTGTGTGAGTGAAAACAAGGCAGAGGGGAGTAAGATAAAGCACCAATCAATCAGCTCCCAACAGTCGTTTTTCCAACACATCCTGTAAAATGACAGAGGCCAAATTGGCTGGCACGCAGGGGCGTAGCCAGGACTTTGTGGTCCCCATGGCAACATTTTGAAGGGGCCCCCGTCCCAATGCTTCTAGAGCGACACTTCTCTGCAGCAGTTGTTAATGTTATGCCCTGTAATAGTGCCCTAGTTCATTTTCTGAACCATAGTAGAGCCTTATAATAAACAGAAAAAAATGTATAGACTCGTGCGCTTCTTTAGGAATCGACAATACAATGATATATTTATCAGAACAATATAATAAATTTGCTAATGTAATAGCCGCAACTGGCTGATATCACAGTTTTTGTAAGCTTCAATAAGTCTCTGTCAGCACCTTCCACTCTTCAGGGTGGCAGCTTGGTTCCTCAGTGTACCAAAGGTATATGGCATAAATTCTGTAGCAAAAGAGGATGGAGAAGAACAAGCGCCTATGGTGCAGTAAGTTCTTTAAAGTGTTATAGTGACACTTGAGAAAATATAAATGCGTACCAGATGAATTCTTTAAACCACGTCTAATAGTAAGATTCCAGTCTTGAGACCTGAGCAGAATCTTACCCGGCTGCTAAGCTAAGCTATACTGACTATTTTTTAACTTATCTTATTGTTCATTTGGATGATGTTTTATAGCCTATATTTTGAATAAATTTTCTAGTCGTTTGACTGATACTACAACAATCCCGTGTACTGGATGTGATGAGAGTTCTTTGGATACGAGACCACTAGATGTCTATGCTGACTCTGCATTTAAATCTGGTACGCATAATTGGGTGTTTGTGGGGACATTATTCTTTATCCAGAAGTATTACGCTATGCGGCGATTCCGTCTTCTCTGATTTATAGATGGTGATGTTGGTGAGAAATATCCTGACTGGAATCTTACTATTAGACGTGGTTTAAAGAATTCATCTGGTACGCATTTATATTTTCTCAAGTGTCACTATAACACTTTAAAGAACTTACTGCACCATAGGCGCTTGTTCTTCTCCATCCTCTTTTGCCATAGTAGAGCCTTATTTAATGTTATGCCCCCATAGTAGTGCCCTAGTTTCTTTTATGAATCGCAGTAGTGCTTAAGTTCACCCTATGTCATATTTCAGAGCTGTCAGTACACATTATGCCGCACAGTACACCCAATTCACATTCTGATATACAGTGCTCCCCGTTCATATTGTGCCTCATTACAGTGCCCCGGTTCATATTATATAACATTAAAATGCCCTCCAGTTCATTTTATACCACACTACAATGAGCAGGTCCAGGGGCATACCTAGATATATTGCAGACCCCAAGGAAAAAAATTTCACCCAATGGCGAAACATTTATATAACACATGTAACTGTGACAGGGAAGGTGGGCCCTCCCAGCTCTGGGCCCCATAGCAGCTGCACTGCCTGCACCTATGGTAGCTACACCCTTGCTAGCACATTATCTGTCTCCACTTTATCTTTCTCCAAGGCTTCAATTGCATTTACAGGGGTTTGGTACAGGGTCTAGACAAACATAATTCTGACACATTTTGATAAGTACTGTAATACTTAACTTTACCATCCCCATCCCCTCCCGCGGCCACAGCCTAACTCTAACCCACCCCTCTTGCAGCCTAACCCAAACCCTCCCCTCCTGCAGCCTAACCTATTTACAGTAGTGCTGTTCTCCAGTATGACTCAAGGTTTACAAATACTCTGTACATAATACAGAAGTTTAGATTTGCATAAAATACAGAAACAATTAACATAATGCAGAGGTTAGGGCAGCCATTTGGGATCATCAGTTTCAAGAATTAGTCATCCTACCAACAAAGGATCCAGGTAATGCAGCCATTTTAGGCTCATGTCATACTGTAGGTTACACTGGGCAAAATATGTAATGCATTAAATAGGTGGCATGTAATGGGGAGATACAGAATACGGGTGTTGTATGGAAGGTAGGTAGTAACTAGGCCGACAGTGTCTAGGTCGACCCAGTAACTAGGTCGACAGGGTCTCTAGGTCGACATGGTCTTTAGTAGAGATGAGCGGGTTCGGTTCCTCGGAATCCGAACCCGCCCGAACTTCAGTTTTTTTTTACACGGGTCCGAGCGACTCGGATCTTCCCGCCTTGCTCGGTTAACCCGAGCGCGCCCGAACGTCATCATCACGCTGTCGGATTCTCGCGAGGCTCGGATTCTATCGCGAGACTCGGATTCTATATAAGGAGCCGCGCGTCGCCGCCATTTTCACACGTGCATTGAGATTCATAGGGAGAGGACGTGGCTGGCGTCCTCTCCGTTTATAGAGATTCGAGAAGAGAGTGAGACAGAGAGAGACACAGTAGTAATTTTGGGGAGCATTAGGAGGAGTACTACTACTACTAGTACTTGCTGAAGTGATAGAGATAGTGTGACTGTATTATCTGACTTGTGGGGGAGACACTGACAGTGGGGAGCAGTTAGAGTCTGAGAGCAGGACTCAGGACTCAGGAGTACATATAACGTACAGTGCACACTTTTGCTGCCAGAGTGCCACACTGCCATTGTTTGTGACCACACTGACCACCAGTATAATATATATTGTGATTGTCTGCTTAGGACTCAGGAGTACTACTTGCAAGTTGCTGATAGTGTGACCAGTGACCTGACCACCAGTTTAATAATCACCACCAGTTTATGAGTTTAATATATATATATATATATATATATATATAATTGTATATAATATATATATAATATTGTATACCACCTAGCACCTACCCGTGTTTTTTTTTTTCTTCTTCTTTATACATACTACTATAGTAGCTTACTGTAGCAGTCTGCGGTGCTGCTGAGCTGACAGTGTCCAGCAGGTCCGTCATCAGTCATTACATAATAAATATATATACCTGTCCGGCTGCAGTACTAGTGATATTATATAATTATATATATATATATATATATTGATTTCATCTCATTATCATCCAGTCTATATTATCAGCAGACACAGTACGTTAGTCCACGGCTGTAGCTACCTCTGTGTCGGCACTCGGCAGTCCATCCATAATTGTATACCACCTACCCGTGTTTTTTTTTTTTTTCTTTCTTCTTTATACATACTACTATAGTAGCTTACTGTAGCAGTCTGCGGTGCTGCTGAGCTGACAGTGTCCAGCAGGTCCGTCATCAGTCATTACATAATAAATATATATACCTGTCCGGCTGCAGTACTAGTGATATTATATAATTATATATATATATATATATATATATATTGATTTCATCTCATTATCATCCAGTCTATATTATCAGCAGACACAGTACGTTAGTCCACGGCTGTAGCTACCTCTGTGTCGGCACTCGGCAGTCCATCCATAATTGTATACCACCTACCCGTGTTTTTTTTTTTTCTTTCTTCTTTATACATACTACTATAGTAGCTTACTGTAGCAGTCTGCGGTGCTGCTGAGCTGACAGTGTCCAGCAGGTCCATCATCAGTCATTACATAATAAATATATATACCTGTCCGGCTGCAGTACTAGTGATATTATATATACATATATATTGATTTCATCTCATTATCATCCAGTCTATATTATCAGCAGACACAGTACGGTAGTCCACGGCTGTAGCTACCTCTGTGTCGGCACTCGGCAGTCCATCCATAATTGTATACCACCTACCCGTGGTTTTTTTTTTTTCTTTCTTCTTTATACATACTACTATAGTAGCTTACTGTTATACTAATTAATGTTCTAAACAAAACATTAAAGGAGCGCTGTTTACAAATAAAAATCATTTATTGGTAAATATGGTGGAAAAACCACCTAAATAATAAAAATAGATTTGAGAAAACACACAATGCAAATATAATCACATGTAAAAAATTGGCAGTAGGTTAACTGTGATCGATCTAGGCGCCAATTATATATAAAAGTCCACAGTAATATATTAGGCTGGTGGCATCCGTACTGATAAAGCGATTTGAAAAAATGTCTCAGCAGATAAAAAGCTGTTATTGATTTTTGTAGGCAATGAGATATTATTTGTATTTGCTATGTCTCACCCCTCTCGTTCAGGACCGCTCTCATCCGTAGTAATAATGCTGATTCCCGTCTGTAGCATTTAGCGGAGGTGACTCACGGTAGCCGTCGGCGGCTATATCAGGTTTGTCCGGCGGCAGGATCGTAGTTATTGCTTAGCACTTCAGCAGAACGGGGCTTTTCAAGCACAGCAGTGGAGATGTAGTTACGGTAGGTCCGGTTTAGTGAAGGTGGTGAGAAAGTATCTCAATTGCTAGATACCAGCAACGGAAGATCCATAAAGTCTCCAGCAGTGGACAGATTCGTATGCTGACCCTCTACGCGTTTCTCCGCCCACAGCACCGGCGGTTTCTTCAGGAAGTGTGAATACCCATTTTGGCAGGTGTAGGTGTATTTAAATGAACAACAGCCAATCAGCTGTAAAGACTCTTTCTTCACACCTGAGAGTTATAATTGGGTTTCACACTATGCTGGGTCCTTTGCTCGTGTTTCCTTCACTTGTTTGTAATCTTTAATCAGGTGTTTAAGTTACATAAGTTACAAATAAATACACATATAAAAATGTAAAGAATAATAAAATATCAAACACATTATATTGCCGCACTCGGCAGAAACAATGCCAGATAGATAGATATAGATAATCTCATAATTTATGATGGTATATATAAGAGTCTATACTGCATAGTGAGATCCAGCTCAAAAATGAGTTTAAATCACCTGTAGTGTAGATTATAACAAATTTAGCATCAAGCATAATATATCTTTCATATTTGGCCACATTCAATATGTCATTATTAAAATTAATTAGAATATTGTTATTTTTATTTTTATTGTTATTTTTATTTTTATTATATATTAATCAGCATTGTTTCGCCATTCTTATAGCAACAGCGGCCATTAGCATAGATATGGGTATGGCATCCCAGAGGATTTGGTATAGACCAACAGCCCGCACTGATTCCCCCAGCTGCAATAGCACAGCGGATAGAGACATGGACCACGACCATAGGGTCCCCGGTTCAAAACCAGAGACGAGGAATCAAATTTACAAGCTGTATATTTTTATATATATATCTCATTAGTTTTATAAATAGATAGATAGAAGAAATATAGTACTCCATGAGGAAATTAAGGTGCAAATATTCCATTATAATTGTACAGAGCCCAAGTTCAACCAAAGTTACTTCTTCTCAAGGGACAAATAAAGGGGAGGGGGGGGGGGGGGGGGAAGGGAAGAGGCAAATTTTAGGAGAACAGAGAGTTATTATTTCGAACATATTCTGAATCTCAGCTTCAATGTTAAATTTAGCTAAGGTATAATTCATATTTAGACCTAAGATTATATAAATATCAGGAAGGTATATAGCCAATCCATCTATGTCCAATATATGTGTGGGTGTCAATAACTGCAGACACACGTATATATATGGGTCCACTTCACATTACGGCCCACAGGTATATATATATTAGACCCCACACACATATTGGAGCCCACAAAGAGAGAGGAGTTAAATGCCATTGAGTTCAATATTTTCGTTAAGGCCTATGGGATGTAGAGTTTCCAGATTACAGATCCAAAAGGCTTCTCTATTACAGAGATAGTTGTATCTATCCCCACCCCGTGGGGTCGCAGTGATATGTTCTATTCCCTGTAGAGATAAAGCTCTGCAATCCCCACCATGTAGGGAATTAACATGTCGGGGTACACTATGTTTCGTGGACTTGTTCAGAACTAGTCTTCTATGTTCTGAGAACCTTGTGCTGAGTTGTCTAATGGTCCTGCCAACATACTGTATCCCGCACATGCAAGTGATGAGATATATTACAAAAGTCGTTTGGCAAGTGATTAAGCCCGAAATCTCAAAAGACTTCCCAGTTTTGGATGAAGAAAAATGATCACTCTCAGTAACGAACTTACACGTCATACATCGAGGTCTATTGCATCTTTGACTTCCTATTTTAGATTTCCCATGTACAGAAATGGGAACGGATGTCGGGGCACCAGCTACTAGTTTCGAGGAACTACAGTTGGATCCCAAAGAGTCATTTGATTTAACAAAATGACTAGGGGACAAAAGGTTTTGAAGATTTCTTGTTTTTTTATAGATGATCTTAATTTCCTCCTCTAAGGAGCTTTCAAGAATTCTGTCCATTTTAAGTATAGGAAGATTTTTGTTTAGAATTTTTCTTACCGATTGCGAGGCACTATTAAATTTTGAGATGAAAATGGGTTTATTATCTTTGAATTCTAAGGGGGGCGAGGCAGTAGATGTTTTGATTTTTAATAGATCATCCCTGTTTCTTTGTTGTGTTTCAATAAGGGCTCTATCCAGGACATCTTGGGGGTAACCTTGCTCCAGGAAAGCCTGTGTTAGTTCGTTACTCTGCATTACATAGTCTGCCTCATTTGAGCAATTTCTTTTGAGCCTTAAGTATTGGCTCTTGGGTATATTCATAATCCATATGTATTCTTTATACATACTACTATAGTAGCTTACTGTAGCAGTCTGCGGTGCTGCTGAGCTGACAGTGTCCAGCAGGTCCGTCATCAGTCATTACATAATAAATATATATACCTGTCCGGCTGCAGTACTAGTGATATTATATATACATATATATTGATTTCATCTCATTATCATCCAGTCTATATTATCAGCAGACACAGTACGGTAGTCCACGGCTGTAGCTACCTCTGTGTCGGCACTCGGCAGTCCATCCATAATTGTATACCACCTACCCGTGGTTTTTTTTTTCTTTCTTCTTTATACATACTACTATAGTAGCTTACTGTAGCAGTCTGCGGTGCTGCTGAGCTGACAGTGTCCAGCAGGTCCGTCATCAGTCATTACATAATAAATATATATACCTGTCCGGCTGCAGTACTAGTGATATTATATATACATATATATTGATTTCATCTCATTATCATCCAGTCTATATTAGCAGCAGACACAGTACGGTAGTCCACGGCTGTAGCTACCTCTGTGTCGGCACTCGGCAGTCCATCCATAAGTATACTAGTATCCATCCATCTCCATTGTTTACCTGAGGTGCCTTTTAGTTGTGCCTATTAAAATATGGAGAACAAAAATGTTGAGGTTCCAAAATTAGGGAAAGATCAAGATCCACTTCCACCTCGTGCTGAAGCTGCTGCCACTAGTCATGGCCGAGACGATGAAATGCCAGCAACGTCGTCTGCCAAGGCCGATGCCCAATGTCATAGTACAGAGCATGTAAAATCCAAAACACCAAATATCAGTAAAAAAAGGACTCCAAAACCTAAAATAAAATTGTCGGAGGAGAAGCGTAAACTTGCCAATATGCCATTTACCACACGGAGTGGCTAGTGGTTCAGCTTCACATGAGGATGGAAGCACTCAGCCTCTCGCTAGAAAAATGAAAAGACTCAAGCTGGCAAAAGCACCGCAAAGAACTGTGCGTTCTTCGAAATCCCAAATCCACAAGGAGAGTCCAATTGTGTCGGTTGCGATGCCTGACCTTCCCAACACTGGACGTGAAGAGCATGCGCCTTCCACCATTTGCACGCCCCCTGCAAGTGCTGGAAGGAGCACCCGCAGTCCAGTTCCTGATAGTCAGATTGAAGATGTCAGTGTTGAAGTACACCAGGATGAGGAGGATATGGGTGTTGCTGGCGCTGGGGAGGAAATTGACAAGGAGGATTCTGATGGTGAGGTGGTTTGTTTAAGTCAGGCACCCGGGGAGACACCTGTTGTCCGTGGGAGGAATATGGCCGTTGACATGCCTGGTGAAAATACCAAAAAAATCAGCTCTTTGGTGTGGAAGTATTTCAACAGAAATGCGGACAACATTTGTCAAGCCGTGTGTTGCCTTTGTCAAGCTGTAATAAGTAGGGGTAAGGACGTTAACCACCTCGGAACATCCTCCCTTATACGTCACCTGCAGCGCATTCATAATAAGTCAGTGACAAGTTCAAAAACTTTGGGCGACAGCGGAAGCAGTCCACTGACCAGTAAATCCCTTCCTCTTGTAACCAAGCTCACGCAAACCACCCCACCAACTCCCTCAGTGTCAATTTCCTCCTTCCCCAGGAATGCCAATAGTCCTGCAGGCCATGTCACTGGCAATTCTGACGAGTCCTCTCCTGCCTGGGATTCCTCCGATGCATCCTTGCGTGTAACGCCTACTGCTGCTGGCGCTGCTGTTGTTGCTGCTGGGAGTCGATGGTCATCCCAGAGGGGAAATCGTAAGACCACTTTTACTACTTCCACCAAGCAATTGACTGTCCAACAGTCCTTTGCGAGGAAGATGAAATATCACAGCAGTCATCCTGCTGCAAAGCGGATAACTGAGGCCTTGGCATCCTGGGTGGTGAGAAACGTGGTTCCGGTATCCATCATTACTGCAGAGCCAACTAGAGACTTGTTGGAGGTACTGTGTCCCCGGTACCAAATACCATCTAGGTTCCATTTCTCTAGGCAGGCGATACCGAAAATGTACACAGACCTCAGAAAAAGAGTCACCAGTGTCCTAAAAACATATTGTGTGTGCATTAAATATGGGCAAATTCCAGCACGTCCCATGTTTTGCACATACCTTGAATTTGGTGGTGCAGAATTTTTAAAAAAACGACAGGGGCGTGCAAGAGATGCTGTCGGTGGCCAGAAGAATTGCGGGACACTTTCGGCGTACAGGCACCACGTACAGAAGACTGGAGCAACACCAAAAACGCCTGAACCTGCCCTGCCATCATCTGAAGCAAGAGTGGTAACGAGGTGGAATTCAACCCTATATATGCTTCAGAGGTTGGAGGAGCAGCAAAAGGCCATTCAAGCCTATACAATTCAGCACGATATAGGAGGTGGAATGCACCTGTCTCAAGCGCAGTGGAGAATGATTTCAACGTTGTGCAAGGTTCTGCTGCCCTTTGAACTTGCCACACGTGAAGTCAGTTCAGACACTGCCAGCCTGAGTCAGGTCATTCCCCTCATCAGGCTTTTGCAGAAGAAGCTGGAGACATTGAAGGAGGAGCTAACACTGAGCGATTCCGCTAGGCATGTGGGACTTGTGGATGGAGCCCTTAATTCGCTTAACAAGGATTCACGGGTGGTCAATCTGTTGAAATCAGAGCACTACATTTTGGCCACCGTGCTCGATCCTAGATTTAAAACCTACCTTGGATCTCTCTTTCCGGCAGACACAAGTCTGCTGGGGTTCAAAGACCTGCTGGTGAGAAAATTGTCAAGTCAAGCGGAACGCGACCTGTCAACATCTCCTCCTTCACATTCTCCCGCAACTGGGGGTGCGAGGAAAAGGCTCAGAATTCCGAGCCCACCCGCTGGCGGTGATGCAGGGCAGTCTGGAGCGACTGCTGATGCTGACATCTGGTCCGGACTGAAGGACCTGTCAACGATTACGGACATGTCGTCTACTGTCACTGCATATGATTCTCTCCCCATTGAAAGAATGGTGGAGGATTATATGAGTGACCGCATCCAAGTAGGCACGTCACACAGTCCGTACTTATACTGGCAGGAAAAAGAGGCAATTTGGAGGCCCTTGCACAAACTGGCTTTATTCTACCTAAGTTGCCCTCCCACAAGTGTGTACTCCGAAAGAGTGTTTAGTGCCGCCGCTCACCTTGTCAGCAATCGGCGTACGAGGTTACTTCCAGAAAATGTGGAGAAGATGATGTTCATTAAAATGAATTATAATCAATTCCTCCGTGGAGACATTGACCAGCAGCAATTGCCTCCACAAAGTACACAGGGAGCTGAGATGGTGGATTCCAGTGGGGACGAATTGATAATCTGTGAGGAGGGGGATGTACACGGTGATATATCGGAGGATGATGATGAGGTGGACATCTTGCCTCTGTAGAGCCAGTTTGTGCAAGGAGAGATTAATTGCTTCTTTTTTGGTGGGGGTCCAAACCAACCCGTCATTTCAGTCACAGTCGTGTGGCAGACCCTGTCACTGAAATGATGGGTTGGTTAAAGTGTGCATGTCCTGTTTATACAACATAAGGGTGGGTGGGAGGGCCCAAGGACAATTCCATCTTGCACCTCTTTTTTCTTTAATTTTTCTTTGCGTCATGTGCTGTTTGGGGAGTGTTTTTTGGAAGGGCCATCCTGCGTGACACTGCAGTGCCACTCCTAGATGGGCCCGGTGTTTGTGTCGGCCACTAGGGTCGCTTATCTTACTCACACAGCTACCTCATTGCGCCTCTTTTTTTCTTTGCGTCATGTGCTGTTTGGGGAGTGTTTTTTGGAAGGGCCATCCTGCGTGACACTGCAGTGCCACTCCTAGATGGGCCCGGTGTTTGTGTCGGCCACTAGGGTCGCTTATCTTACTCACACAGCTACCTCATTGCGCCTCTTTTTTTCTTTGCGTCATGTGCTGTTTGGGGAGTGTTTTTTGGAAGGGCCATCCTGCGTGACACTGCAGTGCCACTCCTAGATGGGCCCGGTGTTTGTGTCGGCCACTAGGGTCGCTTATCTTACTCACACAGCTACCTCATTGCGCCTCTTTTTTTCTTTGCGTCACGTGCTGTTTGGAGAGTGTTTTTTGGAAGGGCCATCCTGCGTGACACTGCAGTGCCACTCCTAGATGGGCCCGGTGTTTGTGTCGGCCACTAGGGTCGCTTATCTTACTCACACAGCTACCTCATTGCGCCTCTTTTTTTCTTTGCGTCATGTGCTGTTTGGGGAGTGTTTTTTGGAAGGGCCATCCTGCGTGACACTGCAGTGCCACTCCTAGATGGGCCCGGTGTTTGTGTCGGCCACTAGGGTCGCTTAGCTTACTCACACAGCTACCTCATTGCGCCTCTTTTTTTCTTTGCGTCATGTGCTGTTTGGGGAGTGTTTTTTGGAAGGGCCATCCTGCGTGACACTGCAGTGCCACTCCTAGATGGGCCCGGTGTTTGTGTCGGCCACTAGGGTCGCTTATCGTACTCACACAGCTACCTCATTGCGCCTCTTTTTTTCTTTGCGTCATGTGCTGTTTGGGGAGTGTTTTTTGGAAGGGCCATCCTGCGTGACACTGCAGTGCCACTCCTAGATGGGCCCGGTGTTTGTGTCGGCCACTAGGGTCGCTTAGCTTACTCACACAGCTACCTCATTGCGCCTCTTTTTTTCTTTGCGTCATGTGCTGTTTGGGGAGTGTTTTTTGGAAGGGCCATCCTGCGTGACACTGCAGTGCCACTCCTAGATGGGCCCGGTGTTTGTGTCGGCCACTAGGGTCGCTTATCTTACTCACACAGCTACCTCGGTGCAAATTTTAGGACTAAAAATAATATTGTGAGGTGTGAGGTGTTCAGAATAGACTGAAAATGAGTGGAAATTATGGTTTTTGAGGTTAATAATACTTTGGGATCAAAATGACCCCCAAATTCTATGATTTAAGCTGTTTTTTAGGGTTTTTTGAAAAAAACACCGAATCCAAAACACACCCGAATCCGACAAAAAAAATTCGGTGAGGTTTTGCCAAAACGCGGTCGAACCCAAAACACGGCCGCGGAACCGAACCCAAAACCAAAACACAAAACCCGAAAAATTTCAAGTGCACATCTCTAGTCTTTAGGTCGTTATGGTCTAGGTCGACAGGTCAAAAGGTCGATATGAGTTTTTTATGTGACGGGGAACCCCAATTAGTGCACTGTGTCCCCTCGCATGGCTTGCTTCGCTCGCCATGCTTCGGGCAAGGTGCCTCGCTTCGCTCTGCACAGATTACTGTTCCAATTGTAGTCCACGTGTATCGTTAAGTATGAAAAGGTTCAAAAAAAGAAAAAAATTGTGAAAAGCTCATGTCGACCTTTTGACCTGTTGACCTAGAAACCCTGTCGACCTAGAAACCCTGTTGACCTAGTTACTATCGACCAATAGTGGTCGACCTAGATAGTGTCGACCTAGAGACCGGATCCCACAGAATACTAGATAAGATGCAAGATTCATACAAAATCATCAAATCCATGAATTGTTTATCTTACAGATGAGTGTTCAAGATGAAGCAGCCATCTTTACAATTAACCTTAAATCCTAGGTTTTGGGTGACACTCCTAAGCCATACCATCCAACGTTTAAAGAGACATAATAAGCCCCTGCTTTATCAACCCAACACACCCAGTGTCCACCCATCATGCAGACTTTTAGCAAAGCTTCGGCCAATTCAGTGAAAGCTTCACCAATTCCAAGAGCCATGCTATGGGGCCATTGGAAGGTATAGCTAAACTCATCCAGGTCTGCGAGGTGTTCTGTGCTCCATAGTGTCATGGTGGAGGCCCAATCAAAAATGTAAATATCTTAGTGTATGCTCACTATTGTCACACCTGAGAGACTTTATGTTAACCATTTTGCTTGACAGTCGTAATCATTAAATAGAGAGACATTTTAATAGTATATACTAGAGATGTGCACTTGAAATTTTTCGGGTTTTGGTTTTGGGTTCGGTTCCGCGGCCGTGTTTTGGGTTCGACCGCGTTTTGGCAAAACCTCACCGAATTTTTTTTGTCGGATTCGGGTATGTTTTGGATTCGGGTGTTTTTTTCAAAAAACACTAAAAAACAGCTTAAATCATAGAATTTGGGGGTCATTTTGATCCCAAAGTATTATTAACCTCAAAAACCATAATTTCCACTCATTTTCAGTCTATTCTGAATACCTCACACCTCACAATATTATTTTTAGTCCTAAAATTTGCACCGAGGTCGCTGGATGACTAAGCTAAGCGACCCTAGTGGCCGA
This sequence comes from Pseudophryne corroboree, assembly GCF_028390025.1. Classification (NCBI taxonomy): domain Eukaryota; kingdom Metazoa; phylum Chordata; class Amphibia; order Anura; family Myobatrachidae; genus Pseudophryne; species Pseudophryne corroboree. The sequence goes on from NC_086446.1 coordinate 735,037,163, forward strand.
CACAAACACCTGGCCCATCTAGGAGTGGCACTGCAGTGTCACGCAGGATGGCCCTTCCAAAAAACACTCCCCAAACAGCACATGACGCAAAGAAAAAAAGAGGCGCAATGAGGTAGCTGTGTGAGTAAGATAAGCGACCCTAGTGGCCGACACAAACACCTGGCCCATCTAGGAGTGGCACTGCAGTGTCACGCAGGATGGCCCTTCCAAAAAACACTCCCCAAACAGCACATGACGCAAATAAAAATGAAAGAAAAAAGAGGTGCAAGATGGAATTGTCCTTGGGCCCTCCCACCCACCCTTATGTTGTATAAACAGGACATGCACACTTTAACCAACCCATCATTTCAGTGACAGGGTCTGCCACACGACTGTGACTGAAATGACGGGTTGGTTTGGACCCCCACCGAAAAAGAAGCAATTAATCTCTCCTTGCACAAACTGGCTCTACAGAGGCAAGATGTCCACCTCATCATCATCCTCCGATATATCACCGTGTACATCCCGCTCCTCACAGATTATCAATTCGTCCCCACTGGAATCCACCATCTCAGCTCCCTGTGTACTTTGTGGAGGCAATTGCTGCTGGTCAATGTCTCCACGGAGGAATTGATTATAATTCATTTTAATGAACATCATCTCCTCCACATTTTCTGGAAGTAACCTCGTACGCCGATTGCTGACAAGGTGAGCGGCGGCACTAAACACTCTTTCGGAGTACACACTTGTGGGAGGGCAACTTAGGTAGAATAAAGCCAGTTTGTGCAAGGGCCTCCAAATTGCCTCTTTTTCCTGCCAGTATAAGTACGGACTGTCTGACGTGCCTACTTGGATGCGGTCACTCATATAATCCTCCACCATTCTTTCAATGGGGAGAGAATCATATGCAGTGACAGTAGACGACATGTCCGTAATCGTTGTCAGGTCCTTCAGTCCGGACCAGATGTCAGCATCAGCAGTCGCTCCAGACTGCCCTGCATCACCGCCAGCGGGTGGGCTCGGAATTCTGAGCCTTTTCCTCGCACCCCCAGTTGCGGGAGAATGTGAAGGAGGAGATGTTGACAGGTCGCGTTCCGCTTGACTTGACAATTTTGTCACCAGCAAGTCTTTGAACCCCAGCAGACTTGTGTCTGCCGGAAAGAGAGATCCAAGGTAGGTTTTAAATCTAGGATCGAGCACGGTGGCCAAAATGTAGTGCTCTGATTTCAACAGATTGACCACCCGTGAATCCTTGTTAAGCGAATTAAGGGCTCCATCCACAAGTCCCACATGCCTAGCGGAATCGCTCCCTTTTAGCTCCTCCTGCAATGCCTCCAGCTTCTTCTGCAAAAGCCTGATGAGGGGAATGACCTGACTCAGGCTGGCAGTGTCTGAACTGACTTCACATGTGGCAAGTTCAAAAGGTTGCAGAACCTTGCACAACGTTGAAATCATTCTCCACTGCGCTTGAGACAGGTACATTCCACCTCCTATATCGTGCTCAATTGTATAGGCTTGAATGGCCTTTTGCTGCTCCTCCAACCTCTGAAGCATATATAGGGTTGAATTCCACCTCGTTACCACTTCTTGCTTCAGATGATGGCAGGGCAGATTCAGGCGTTTTTGGTGTTGCTCCAGTCTTCTGTACGTGGTGCCTGTATGCCGAAAGTGTCCCGCAATTCTTCTGGCCACCGACAGCATCTCTTGCACGCCCCTGTCGTTTTTTTAAAAATTCTGCACCACCAAATTCAAGGTATGTGCAAAACATGGGACGTGCTGGAATTTGCCCATATTTAATGCACACACAATATTGCTGGCGTTGTCCGATGCCACAAATCCACAGGAGAGTCCAATTGGGGTAAGCCATTCCGCGATGATCTTCCTCAGTTGCCGTAAGAGGTTTTCAGCTGTGTGCGTATTCTGGAAACCGGTGATACAAAGCGTAGCCTGCCTAGGAAAGAGTTGGCGTTTGCGAGATGCTGCTACTGGTGCCGCCGCTGCTGTTCTTGCGGCGGGAGTCCATACATCTACCCAGTGGGCTGTCACAGTCGTATAGTCCTGACCCTGCCCTGCTCCACTTGTCCACATGTCCGTGGTTAAGTGGACATTGGGTACAACTGCATTTTTTAGGACACTGGTGAGTCTTTTTCTGACGTCCGTGTACATTCTCGGTATCGCCTGCCTAGAGAAGTGGAACCTAGATGGTATTTGGTAACGGGGGCACACTACCTCAAGAAATTGTCTAGTTCCCTGTGAACTAACGGCGGATACCGGACGCACGTCTAACACCAACATAGTTGTCAAGGCCTCAGTTATCCGCTTTGCAACAGGATGACTGCTGTGATATTTCATCTTCCTCGCAAAGGACTGTTGGACAGTCAATTGCTTGGTGGAAGTAGTAAAAGTGGGCTTACGACTTCCCCTCTGGGATGACCATCGACTCCCAGCAGCAACAACAGCAGCGCCAGCAGCAGTAGGCGTTACACGCAAGGATGCATCGGAGGAATCCCAGGCAGGAGAGGACTCGTCAGAATTGCCAGTGACATGGCCTGCAGGACTATTGGCATTCCTGGGGAAGGAGGAAATTGACACTGAGGGAGTTGGTGGGGTGGTTTGCGTGAGCTTGGTTACAAGAGGAAGGGATTTACTGGTCAGTGGACTGCTTCCGCTGTCGCCCAAAGTTTTTGAACTTGTCACTGACTTATTATGAATGCGCTGCAGGTGACGTATAAGGGAGGATGTTCCGAGGTGGTTAACGTCCTTACCCCTACTTATTACAGCTTGACAAAGGCAACACACGGCTTGACAAATGTTGTCCGCATTTCTGGTGAAATACTTCCACACCGAAGAGCTGATTTTTTTGGTATTTTCACCAGGCATGTAAACGGCCCTATTCCTCCCACGGACAACAGGTGTCTCCCCGGGTGCCTGACTTAAACAAACCACCTCACCATCAGAATCCTCCTTGTCAATTTCCTCCCCAGCGCCAGCAACACCCATATCCTCCTCATCCTGGTGTACTTCAACACTGACATCTTCAATCTGACTATCAGGAACTGGACTGCGGGTGCTCCTTCCAGCACTTGCAGGGGGCGTGCAAATGGTGGAAGGCGCATGCTCTTCACGTCCAGTGTTGGGAAGGTCAGGCATCGCAACCGACACAATTGGACTCTCCTTGTGGATTTGGGATTTCGAAGAACGCACAGTTCTTTGCGGTGCTTTTGCCAGCTTGAGTCTTTTCATTTTTCTAGCGAGAGGCTGAGTGCTTCCATCCTCATGTGAAGCTGAACCACTAGCCATGAACATAGGCCAGGGCCTCAGCCGTTCCTTGCCACTCCGTGTGGTAAATGGCATATTGGCAAGTTTACGCTTCTCCTCCGACAATTTTATTTTAGATTTTGGAGTCCTTTTTTTACTGATATTTGGTGTTTTGGATTTTACATGCTCTGTACTATGACATTGGGCATCGGCCTTGGCAGACGACGTTGCTGGCATTTCATCGTCTCGGCCATGACTAGTGGCAGCAGCTTCAGCACAAGGTGGAAGTGGATCTTGATCTTTCCCTAATTTTGGAACCTCAACATTTTTGTTCTCCATATTTTAATAGGCACAACTAAAAGGCACCTCAGGTAAACAATGGAGATGGATGGATACTAGTATACAATTATGGATGGACGAGCGACTGCCGACACAGAGGTAGCTACAGCCGTGGACTACCGTACTGTGTCTGCTGCTAATATAGACTGGATGATAATGAGATGAAATTAATATATATATATATATATATATAATATCACTAGTACTGCAGCCGGACAGGTATATATATTTATTATGTAATGACTGATGACGGACCTGCTGGACACTGTCAGCTCAGCAGCACCGCAGACTGCTACAGTAAGCTACTATAGTAGTATGTATCAAGAAGAAAGAAAAAAAAAAAACCACGGGTAGGTGGTATACAATTATGGATGGACCAGCGACTGCCGACACAGAGGTAGCTACAGCCGTGGACTACCGTACTGTGTCTGATGCTAATATAGACTGGATGATAATGAGATGAAATTAATATATATATATATAATATCACTAGTACTGCAGCCGGACAGGTATATATATTTATTATGTAATGACTGATGACGGACCTGCTGGACACTGTCAGCTCAGCAGCACCGCAGACTGCTACAGTAAGCTACTATAGTAGTATGTAACAAGAAGAAAGAGAAAAAAAAAACACGGGTAGGTGGTATACAATTATGGATGGACCAGCGACTGCCGACACAGAGGTAGCTACAGCCGTGGACTACCGTACTGTGTCTGCTGCTAATATAGACTGGATGATAATGAGATGAAATTAATATATATATATATATATATATATATATATAATATCACTAGTACTGCAGCCGGACAGGTATATATATTTATTATGTAATGACTGATGACGGACCTGCTGGACACTGTCAGCTCAGCAGCACCGCAGACTGCTACAGTAAGCTACTATAGTAGTATGTATCAAGAAGAAAGAAAAAAAAAAAAAAACACGGGTAGGTGGTATACAATTATGGATGGACCAGCGACTGCCGACACAGAGGTAGCTACAGCCGCGGACTACCGTACTGTGTCTGCTGCTAATATAGACTGGATGATAATGAGATGAAATTAATATATATATATATAATATCACTAGTACTGCAGCCGGACAGGTATATATATTTATTATGTAATGACTGATGACGGACCTGCTGGACACTGCCAGCTCAGGAGCACCGCAGACTGCTACAGTAAGCTACTATAGTAGTATGTATCAAGAAGAAAGAAAAAAAAAAAAACACGGTAGGTGGTATACAATTATGGATGGACCAGCGACTGCCGACACAGAGGTAGCTACAGCCGTGGACTACCGTACTGTGTCTGCTGCTAATATAGACTGGATGATAATGAGATGAAATTAATATATATATATATAATATCACTAGTACTGCAGCCGGACAGGTATATATATTTATTATGTAATGACTGATGACGGACCTGCTGGACACTGTCAGCTCAGCAGCACCGCAGACTGCTACAGTAAGCTACTATAGTAGTATGTATCAAGAAGAAAGAAAAAAAAAAACACGGGTAGGTGGTATACAATTATATATATATTATATACAATTATATATATATATATATATTAAACTGGTGGTGATTAATTAAACTGGTGGTCAGGTCACTGGTCACATTATCAGCAACTTGCAAGTAGTACTCCTAAGCAGACAATCACAATATATATACTGGTGGTCAGTGTGGTCACAATGGCAGTGTGGCACTCTGGCAGCAAAAGTGTGCACTGTACGTTAAAATATGTACTCCTGCTCTCAGACTCTAACTGCTCCCCACTGTCTCCCCCACAAGTCAGATATACAGTCACACTATCACTTCAGCAAGTAGTAGTACTCCTCCTAATGCTCCCCAAAATTACTAAAGTAAATACTGTGTCTCTCTCTACTCTAGTCTCACTCTCTTCTCTATAAACGGAGAGGACGCCAGCCACGTCCTCTCCCTATCAATCTCAATGCACGTGTGAAAATGGCGGCGACGCGCGGCTCCTTATATAGAATCCGAGTCTCGCGATAGAATCCGAGCCTCGCGAGAATCCGACAGCGGGATGATGACGTTCGGGCGCGCTCGGGTTAACCGAGCAAAGCGGGAAGATCCGAGTCGCTCGGACCCGTGTAAAAAAACATGAAGTTCGGGCGGGTTCGGATTCCGAGGAACCGAACCCGCTCATCTCTAGTATATACCTCAGTAGGGTCTTATCAGATACATTTTATTTAAGCACAACACTCTACTGAGCAATTACTGTACAAGTATAAGAAAGTGAAACATTTCCAAGAATGTACTATGCTTTTTATGCTGTACCTTAAGACCCGGGTCAAACAGTTCCAGAAAGTGCACCAACGAAAGATGGCTGTTAAGACTATTGTTAATCTGCTGATATTTAAGGTCCAGTGTGAATGTGGGAGGTTAATGTGAAAGGGAAGAGAGTAAGAAGACTGGAAGCAGGGTGAGTTTTAATAGTCAGTTCAAGGGTTAGGTTAAGGAATTAGAGATTTGGGAAATATAGTAGATATTCTACAGTTGGTCATTATTTATAAATCACTTCAACGTGGGGACATATTAAATAGTAATCAGTATAAATTGTGAAGATAAAATATAACATTGCTCCACATTGCAATAGTTCAAATCAGTCCTGCTAAATGTTTATATATTTAATAGAGGGCATGTTACTCAACCTATTTAGCGTTGGGACATAAAATTCTTATACTGTATAATCTTAATGTGTAGATTATGCTCAAGGGGAGTGGGTTATAGGATTTTCTCTAACGTCCTAGTGGATGCTGGGGACTCCGTCAGGACCATGGGGATTAGCGGCTCCGCAGGAGACAGGGCACAAAAAGTAAGCTTTTAGGATCACATGGTGTGTACTGGCTCCTCCCCCCATGACCCTCCTCCAAGCCTCAGTTAGGTTTTTGTGCCCGTCCGAGCAGGGTGCAATCTAGGTGGCTCTCTTAAAGAGTTGCTTAGAAAAAGTTTTTAGGTTCTTTATTTTCAGTGAGTCCTGCTGGCAACAGGCTCACTGCTACGAGGGACTTAGGGGAGAGAAGTGAACTCACCTGCGTGCAGGATGGATTGGCTTCTTAGGCTACTGGACACCATTAGCTCCAGAGGGAGTCGGAACACAGGTCTCGCCCTGGGGTTCGTCCCGGAGCCGCGCCGCCGACCCCCCTTGCAGATGCTGAAGATTGAAGAGGTCCGGAACCAGGCGGCAGAAGACTTTCAGTCTTCATCAGGTAGCGCACAGCACTGCAGCTGTGCGCCATTGTTGTCAGCACACTTCACACAGCGGTCACGGAGGGTGCAGGGCGCGGGGGGGGGGGGCGCCCTGGGCAGCAATGTATAATACCTGTATGGCGAAAAATACATCACATATAGCCCTTGAGGCTATATGGATGTATTTAACCCCTGCCAGATATCACAAACTCCGGAGAAGAAGCCCGCCGAAAAGGGGGCGGGGCCTATTCTCCTCAGCACACAGCGCCATTTTCCCTCACAGAAATGCTGGTGGGAAGGCTCCCATGCTCTCCCCTGCACTGCACTACAGAAACAGGGTTAAAACAGAGAGGGGGGGCACTGATTTGGCGATATGAATATATATTAAATGCTATAAGGGAGGAACACTTATATAAAGGTTGTCCCTGTATAATTATAGCGTTTTGGTGTGTGCTGGCAAACTCTCCCTCTGTCTCCCCAAAGGGCTAGTGGGTCCTGTCCTCTATCAGAGCATTCCCTATGTGTGTGCTGTATGTCGGTACGTGTGTGTCGACATGTATGAGGAAAATGTTGGTGAGGAGGCGGAGCAAATTGCCTGTAATGGTGATGTCACTCTCTAGGGAGTCGACACCGGAATGGATGGCTTATTTATGGAATTACGTGATAATGTCAACACGCTGCAAGCCGGTTGACGACATGAGACGGCCGGCGATCAAATTAGTACCTGTCCAGGCGTCTCAAACACCGTCAGGGGCTGTAAAACGCCCATTTACCTCAGTCGGTCGACACAGACCCAGACACGGACACTGATTTCAGTGTCGACGGTGAAGAAACAAACGTATTTTCCTTTAGGGCCACACGTTAAGGGCAATGAAGGAGGTGTTACATATTTCTGATACTACAAGTACCACAAAAAAGGGTATTATGTGGGATGTGAAAAAACTACCTGTAGTTTTTCCTGAATCAGATAAATTAAATGAAGTGTGTGATGATGCGTGGGTTTCCCCCGATAGAAAATTATTGGCGGTATACCCTTTCCCGCCAGAAGTTAGGGCGCGTTGGGAAACACCCCTTAGGGTGGATAAGGCGCTCACATGCTTATCAGAACAAGTGGCGGTACCATCTACAGATAGGGCCGTACTTAAGGAGCCAGCTGATAGGAGGCTGGAAAATATCCTAAAAAGTATACACACACATGCTGGTGTTATACTGCGACCAGCGATCGCCTCAGCCTGGATGTGCAGAGCTGAGGTGGCTTGGTCGGATTCCCTGACTAAAAATATTGATACCCTTGACAGGGACAGTATTTTATTGACTATAGAGCATTTAAAGGATGCATTTCTATATATGCGAGATGCGCAGAGGGATATTTGCACTCTGGCATCAAGAGTAAATGCGATGTCCATATCTGCAAGAAGATGTTTATGGACACGACAGTGGTCAGGTGATGCAGATTCCAAACGGCACAAAGATGTATTGCCGTATAAAGGGGAGGAGTTATTTGGGGTCGGTCCATGGGACCTGGTGGCCACGGCAACTGCTGGAAAATCCACCGGTTTTTACCCTAAGTCACATCTCTGCAGAAAAAGACACCGTCTTTTCAGCCTCAGTCCTTTCGTCCCTATAAGAGTCATATCTGCCCAGGGATAGAGGAAAGGGAAGAAGACTGCAGCAGGCAGCCCATTCCCAGGAACAGAAGCCCTCCACCGCTTCTACCAAGTTCTCAGCATGACGCTAGGACCGTACAGGACCCCTGGATCCTACAAGTAGTATCCAAGGGGTACAGATTGGAATGTCGAGACGTTTCCCCCTCGCAGGTTCCTGTAGTCTGCTGTACCAATGTCTCCCTCCGACAGGGAGGCAGTATTGAAAACAATTCACAAGCTGTATTCCCAGCAGGTGATAATAAAATTACCCCTCCTACAACAGGGAAAGGGGTATTATTCCACACTATATTGTGGTACTGAAGCCAGAAGGCTAGGTGAGACCTATTCTAAATCTGAAATATTTGAACACTTACAAAGGTTCAAATCCAGATGGAGTCACTCAGAGCAGTGATAGCGAACCGGGAAGAAGGGGACTATATGGTGTCCCGGGACATCAGGGATGCTTACCTCCATGTCCCAAAATTTGCCTTTCTCACCAAGGGTATCTCAGGTTCGTGGTACAGAACTGTCACTATCAGTTTCAGACGATGCCGTTGGATTGTCCAAGGCACCCCGGGTCCTTACCAAGGTAATGACCGAAATGAGGATTCGTCTTCAAAGAAAATGGACGACCTCCTGATAAGAACAAGGTCCAGAGAACAGTTGGAGGTCGGAGTAGCACTATCTCAAGTAGTTCTACGACAACACGGGTGGATTCTAAATATTCCAAAACCGCAGTTGTTCCGACGACACGTCTGCTGGTCCTAGGGATGATTCTGGACACAGTCCAGAAAAAGGTGTTTCTCCCAGAGGAGAAAGCCAGGGAGTTATCCGAGCTAATCGGGATCCTCCTAAAACCAGGAAAAGTGTCAGTGCATCATTGCACAAGAGTCCTGGTAAAAATGGTGGCTTATTACGAAGCGATTCCATTCGGCAGATTTCACGCAAGAACTCTTCAGTGGGATCTGCTGGACAAATGGTCCGGATCGCATCTTCAGATGCATCAGCGGATAACCCTATATCCAAGGACAAGGGTGTCTCTCCTGTGGTGATTACAGAGTGCTCATCTTCTAGAGGGCCGTAGATTCGGCATTCAGGATTGGATGCTGGTGACCACGGAGGCCAGCCTGAGAGGCTGGGGAGCAGTCACACAGGGAAAAAATTTCCAGGGAGTGTGATCAAGTCTGGAGAATTCTCTCCACATAAATATACTGGAGCTAAGAGCAAATTTATAATGCTCTAAACTTAGCAAGACCTCTGCTTCAAGGTCAGCCGGTATTGATCCAGTGGGATAACATCACGGCAGTCGCCCACGTAAACAGAAAGGGCGGCACAAGAAGCAGGAGGGCAGTGGCAAAACTGCAAGGATTTTTCGCTAGGCGGAAAATCATGTGATAGCACTGTCAGCAGTGTTCATTCCGGGAGTGGACGACTGGGAAGCAGACTTCCTCAGCAGGCACGACCTCCACCCGGGAGAGTGGGAACTTCATAGGGAAGTTTTCCGCATGATTGTGAACCGTTGGGAAAGACCAAAGGTGGACATGATGGCGTCCCGCCCGAACAAAAAACGGGACAGGTATTGCGCCAGGTCACGAGACCTTCAGGCGATAGCTGTGGATGTCCTGGTAACACCGTGGGTGTAACAGTCGGTGTATGTGTTCCCTCCTCTGCTTCTCATAACCAAGGTATTGAGAATTATAAGACGTAGAGGAGTAAGAACTATACTCGTGGCTCCGGATTGGCCAAGAGGGACTTGGTACCCGGAACTTCAAGAGATGCTCATAGAGGACTAATGGCCTCAGGAGCTAAGAAGGGACTTGCTTCAGCAAGTACCATGTCTGTTCCAAGACTTACCGCGGCTGCGTTTGACGGCATGGCGGTTGAACGCCGGATTCTAAGGGAAAAGGCATTCCGGAAGAGGTCATACCTACCCTGGTCAAAGCCAGGAAGGAGGTGACCGCACAACGTTATCACCACATGTGGTGAAAATATGTTGCGTGGGTGAGGCCAGGAAGGCCCCACGAAGTAATTTCAACTAGGTCGATTTCTGCACTTCCTGAAAACAGGAGTGTCTATGAGCCTCAAATTGGGGTCCATTAAGGTTCAAGTTTCGGCCCTGTAGATTTTCTTCCAGAAAGAATTGGCTTCAGTTCCTGAAGTCCAGACATTTGTCAAGGGAGTATTGCATATACAGCCCCTTTTGTGCCTCCAGGGGCACCGTGGGATCTCAAAGTAGTGTTGGGATTCCTCAAATCATATTGGTTTGAACCGCTCAAATCTGTGGATTTGAAATATCTCACATGGAAAGTGACCATGCTGTTGGCCCTGGCCTCGGCCAGGCGATTGTCAGAATTGGCGGCTTTGTCTTACAAAAGCCCATATTTGATTTTCCATTCGGACGGGGCAGAACTGGGACTCGTCCCCAGTTTCTTCCTAAGGTGGTGTCAGCGTTTCACCTGAAACAACCTATTGTGGTGCCTGCGGCTACTAGGGACTTGGAGGCCTCCAAGTTGCTAGACGTTGTCAGGGCCCTGAAAATATATATATATATATATATATATATATAATTCCAGGACGGCTGGAGTCAGAAAGTCTGACTTGCTGTTTATATTGTATGCACCCAAAAAGCTGGGTGCTCCTGCTTCTAAGCAGACTATTGCTCGTTGGATTTGTAGTACAATTCAACTTGCACATTCTGTGGCAGGCCTGCCACAGCCAAAATCTGTAAATGCCCATTCCACAAGGAAGGTGGGCTCATCTTGGGCGGCTGCCCGAGGGGTCTCGGCTTTACAACTTTGCCGAGCAGCTACGTGGTCAGGCGGGAACACGTTTGTAAAATTCTACAAATTTGATACCATGGCTGAGGAGGACCTGGAGTTCTCTCATTCGGTGCTGCAGAGTCATCCGCACTCTCCCGCCCGTTTGGGAGCTTTGGTATAATCCCCATGGTCCTGACGGAGTCCCCAGCATCCACTAGGACGTTAGAGAAAATAAGATTTTACTTACCGATAAATCTATTTCTCATAGTCCGTAGTGGATGCTGGGCGCCCATCCCAAGTGCGGATTGTCTGCATTACTTGTACATAATTATTGTTACAAAAATCGGGTTATTATTGTTGTGGGCCATCTTTTCAGAGGCTCCTTCGTTGTTATCATACTGTTAACTGGGTTCAAATCACAGGTTGTACGGTGTGATTGGTGTGGCTGGTATGAGTCTTACCCGGGATTCAAGATCCTTCCTTATTGTGTACGCTCGTCCGGGCACAGTACCTGACTGAGGCTTGGAGGAGGGTCATGGGGGGAGGAGCCAGTACACACCATGTGATCCTAAAAGCTTACTTTTTGTGCCCTGTCTCCTGCGGAGCCGCTAATCCCCATGGTCCTGACGGAGTCCCCAGCATCCACTACGGACTATGAGAAATAGATTTATCGGTAAGTAAAATCTTATTATTGTGATTGTATTATTTACAGTTTTTATCTATTTAAAGTCCTATTCTTTCTTGTTTAATAAAAACACCACCACTGTTTGTTTGTTTTTTTAAATCAATTTCCTTGTAGTTTAATTTTATACAGTGCACCAACACTATACAGTAGGCCATGGGGTTTTGACCCAGAGCTGAGTCCTGGTGAAATCTCTTTCCATGGAAGACAGAAGATAGCTTTGGTGGGAGATACTGCAAAAATGACAGACATCTGGAATAGCCTATAGTTAGTACTTTGTGCCTCTGGGGGAGATTTCTACAGTCTTGGAGAGAGAGATAAAGAGCCTGAGTCAGAGGTGGATGGAAATTGGCTTGGTGCTGC